>NC_040085.1:20087625-20370125 GCF_003369695.1 Bos indicus x Bos taurus
AAATCCTTCAATTAACATCTGAGAACTAGA
This sequence comes from Bos indicus x Bos taurus, assembly GCF_003369695.1. Lineage (NCBI taxonomy): Eukaryota > Metazoa > Chordata > Mammalia > Artiodactyla > Bovidae > Bos > Bos indicus x Bos taurus. The sequence goes on from NC_040085.1 coordinate 20,087,656, forward strand.
ATCCTGGAGTGATTTATCTAGCTGACACAGAAAAGTAGAGATAAAAGTGGGAATTAAACACATGGCTTCCCTAGTGGCTCAGTTGGTAAAGCATCTGCTTGCAATGCAGGAGACCCAGGTTTGATCCCTGGGTCGGAAAGATCCCCTGGAGAAGGAAATGGCAACCCACTTCAGTATTCTTGCCTGAAGAATTCCATGGACAGAGGAGCCTGGGGGGCTATAGTCCATGGGGTTACAAAAAGTTGGACACGACTGAGTGACTAACTTTGACTTTCAAACACATGGCTCCTTGATACAAGGATTCCATTAGTACCATGTGGTTATTTAGAAATGAGGTGGATCGGTGTGCTACCTGTAGAGATCTCTAGAAGAATGTGCAGAGTCAAGGTAGTGGGATGGAGGGAAAAGAAGAGGGAGGAGCTTGAACTGGATGCTCAAGACAAAGGAAGGGAAGACAAAGTGAGGCCTATCATGTGAGTACTCAGACAAGGGAGGAGAAAGAGAAGGGGAGAGTGCTGAAGGTGTGGGGTCTGAGGCAAGAAGGAACTGGTAATTTTGGGGAAGTGAGATAGAGATCTCCTCCTCTCTGTCTCTTCATTCCCTCCTCTAGGACAGGAGAACACGACTCAGATCCTTTTCCGACTCACACCTGAACAAGACAGTCTTCTTCTAGGCCAAGAACTTTGTCAGTCTCCTCAACTGACTCCTTAGCTCCATAAGTAGAAGTTAGGGGGCACTCCTTGCACTTGAATGAGAGCTCCCACCCCAGCCGAGTTGATTCTCCAGGCTCAGCAGCATTCAAGTATGGCCAATCACTCCCTCCTCCTTGATGATTCTGACCTGGCAGTGGGCTTCTGTGACAGAAACAAGCGTGAAAAGCCTTTAAGATCAGTCTGGGTGCCCTCAAGACAGACAGACCTGTCAATCGCATGTTGGGTCTGGGACACCGGTGTCTCCTGGCTCTGTCATGACCCTTAGTTTTAAAATGCTCCTGGTAGCTTCGCCTCATTGTCCTTCTTGCTGTATTTTCCCCACAGAGCTCATCATCCCGTCTATACAGCTTGCATACTTTATTATGTTTATTGTCTCTCTCTCTTTTTGTCCGCTGTATTCTCTGATGACTCCCACATACCTCTAACAGCGTCTCACACATAGGTACTCAAGAAATGTTTGCTGAATAAGGCTCCTCAAATCAGTGCCACTACACAACATTCTCAAGATGCCAAGGTCACTGATGGATAGCGGCTCCATGCCAGCCTTTACCATCTATTGTGCAACTAAAGCTCCACGCCGGTTACCCACGAGGTCAAATGGGGAGCTGGTATAGACTCCCCCTTTCCTAGTAGGACATGTGCTGCGATACAAGCCCCTTCTTATCTATGGGGACCCTCAGTCCGTTCTAATGCTTCTGGCTCCCAAATCCGCACCCCTCGCTGACCCCACGCAGCTGCCTCTCTCACAACGTAAATCAGCCTTCCGCCAGCAGAGGGGCAGGAGCTGCTGCGAAATTCTGTGCTGGGCTTGCGCCTCGTTCCAGTCTGGCCCGTTTTCTTGGCTGGTTCTCCCCTGTTCCTCGAATTCCTCGCCCTCTTCCTGGCGGGATTGAAGGACACAGGAGCCCGGAGAGTCAGCAAGTTCTTGCGTGCGCGCGTATGTGCTGATAGGATGGTGGGCATCTATACGGGAAAGTCACGTTCCCTTCCTGGGATGATGTTCTCTGGGCTCACTGATCGATCGGCCCACGGCAGCTCGAATAGAACTCCGATGGCGCTGACCCAAGGCCCGGGTGACCGGACCCACAGCGTTTTTCTTCGGGTCTCTTCACCCGCAGAGCTTCCGCCACTGAGGCGCAGATCAAGGACTCTTGACAGGGCTTTCGATGCTCTACCCATAGGGCCTCCGCTTCCTTCTTAGAACAAACCCTAGACTGCAAGCACAGCCTGAGGAGGAAGCCCTGCTAGAAGAGGAGGGGGCCTGGAGCTGCGGAGACCCCACATACAGGCTCAGCCGCCTTTGCGCTCGGGGGAGGGTTCCACGGCCGCCTCCTCGGTCGGCAGGGGCGCTGCGCCGCCTGGAACTCGCGGGCCGAGCAGGACCGGAAACTTTTAATGACTTTCTGCTTCTTCGACCTGGCTTCGAACTTCAAAAGCTCTTTTAATCACTGAGGAAAATCTCAGGATAGTAAGCAAGTAGGTTTCAGATTATGAACGCCTACTGTGTACCAGGAACTCTCCATCACGAAGGAGGCTGATGTGCTGAAGGAGGCAGGTGGAGGAAGGAGGGAATATCTGCAGCTTCTGTGCTGCATCACCATGGTAGTTTATGTTTTATGTCATAAATATGAGTTATGAGCTTTGAAAGCAAATAGCTTGTTTGAGCTTTCGATTTCAAACAAATAGAAAAGTCAGCTCTGTGCTGCATCACCATGGTAGTTTATGTTTTATGTCATAAATATGAGTTATGAGCTTTGAAAGCAATAGCTTTGTTTGAGCTTTCGATTTCAAAACAAATAGAAAAGTTTGTTTGAGTTTTCTATTACCAGGGACTCTTCCTTGGGTCCCTCGACTGAGAAGGGACTATAGTGAAGTAGTCTATTTGACTTTTTCCTTTAAAACACACAGATGCGTGTAAATGACAGATGTAAATTCAAACATACTAAGAGAGCAAACCTAGTAAAAAGAATGTTGTCCTCTTGGTTCTTGGTCCAAATTTTATTTTCCAGATGCAATAATTTTCAGTTTTTTTGGGTATACTTTACAGTCTTTATATCATCTACATGTTACAGGCATTTATAAGTTTGTTGACATGTGGATAGATGCCTCTTCCCCACCTCCCCCCCATAAGTAGTAACATTTTATATTCAGTGTTCTACATTGAATATCTCTTTCCCACTGACAATATATTTTGGACATATTCCATGCCAGTGGCAAGAGTGTTCCTCATTCTATTTAATGTACTGGTTGCTTCAGTTGTGTCCAACTCTTTGAGACCCTATGTACTGTGGCCCCCCAGGCTCCTCTGTCCATGGGATTCTCGAGGCAAGAACACTGGGATGGTTTGCCATGCTCTTTCCAGGGGATCTTTCCAACCCAGTGATCAAACCCGCATCTCTTAAGTCTCCTGCATTGGCAGGTGGGTTCCTTACCACTAGTGCCATCTGGGAAGCCCCTTCTATTTAATGGCTGAATAGTATTCCTTTGTAAGGGCCGGGAGCCAGCATGGGAGTTTCCACCCATGACAAAGTCATGTGGAGAGGGCCTGATATGCAAAGGCGAGTCAGGACTCGAGGGGCTCCCCCGCCGTGGACCTGCCTGAGCGTCTACCCCAAAACCAGAATCTGTCTGTTTTACTATTTTACGACTTTCACCAACTCCTCTGACATTAATGCGGGGCTATCCCCGACCACCTTTCTCTGAAGGAAATCAATTTGGAGCTCTAGTTAATTAGCCTCCTGTGCATAATAGGAGTGTTTCAATCTAAACCCCTCAGACGGCTCTCTAATTTGCCTGACAGGTTTACCCAGAGTCCTACAGCATACGATTGTTTACAGTCTCCCAACCGAGAGGCACGGGAAGCTTAAGATATTCAAATAGTATAGAGCCTCTCGGAGAGTTAGAAATTGTCAGAATAGAAATAGTAGAAGATTTCATTGTTGAGCCAATGCTTGCTGCCAAGTTTCCACATCCCCTGTATTGTATCCTTGGAAGTCTATTAATTAGTATAGTTGGTATATAGAAAAAATAAGTAGTGGCCTTGGTGTTAACAACTTTAGACCCTTAAGGTAATACATTCTTTCCTTTGTTGTAAGCCCACTGCACCTTTGCCCTAAAGGAATGCAACTTTATCTAACACCTTCGGAGGATGGCGCCAAACTTTAAAATAATTACTCTTAGAGAAAATAAGTCTATGGTTGACAAACCTTTATCAGAATCATAAAACGTTAACAGGTCTTCTGGCCAAAAGATGGTGTAAATCACCTAAACCATTTGTATACGTTAAGTTTGCAGAAAAGAAAGCCTGTTCTCAATAAGGATCAAAGACTGCTGACTTTGCATGACTTTACACCCCCTATTATCCTCTATGCACACTTAAGGTATATAAGCTCCCTTTGAAAATAAAGCTACGGGCCTTGCTCAAAGCTTGGTCTCCCCGTGTCGTTCTTTCTTGCTTCCTTTTCTCTCCTTTTCTTTTCTGTTCTTCCTTCAGGACATATAATTGGAGTGTGGGGGTCCTCTGGGACCACTTACTTGCCTGGGCTTCTAAGACCCACTCGAGAAGGTGCCTAAGGTGGGGCACCTTCAGCGATTCGAGAGGGCGCCTGCGGCCTCCGTGGTCAGAGCAAACCTGATGTCACGGGTTTTATTGACTTTCCGCGTAAACCAGTTATAATGAGCCTCTAATCTCTCTGCTTTGCTATCCTTTTCATCAACGCCGTCCTCCCGAGGGAATCCCTGGATCCAACCGGGGCTGGACCCCGGTATGTAGGGATATACTATTGTATTTTATACAGCCCCATGTTCAGGATATTCTGTTTATTTTCAAAGTTTTACTAGTATAAACAAATTGGAATGAATATACTGGAACAAAAGCAGCAGTATTAAGCATCATGTGTTTATTTATAGTGCCCTGCTATTGGCGGGTTACCTCTGGTACTATGGGTTTTCCTAGGGCCTTATGTTCTGAAGCTCCTATGTGGGTGTAGGGTGGGAGATGCTGTGGCTTGACAACAGAAAACCCTTCCAAATACACATGGTGTTGCTGAACCTAGTGAAGCCTGGGAAAAGTGAATATTTTTGGCACAATTCAGTTGGTTTTTCTTGTAACAGGAATCTGAGGAGTCAGTATCAATTGGGTCAAACTTTGGTCTTTTATGAGACTGACGCGCTGCCCACTGCACTTAGAAAGTGCTTTTAATACTGGAGAGCGTTAAAATAATAACCATGTTTATATATGGAGGATAACTAAGATACTGGGCTTCCCTGGTGGCTCAGATGGTAAAGAATCCACCTGCAATGTGGGAGACCTAGGTTCAATCTCTTGGTTGGGAAGATCCCCTGGAGGGAGGGCATGGCAACCCACTCCAGTATTCTTGCCTGGAGAATCCCCATGGACAGAGGAGCCTGGCAGGCCCCAGTCCGTGTGGTTCCAAGGAGTCGGACACGACTGAGCGACTAAGCACAAACTAAGATACCAGGATAGATAACTTATTTTCTATTCACACTGAACATATTTAAGAGCATATTGATTGTTCTCATTTGTAAAAGAATTTTAAAATTTAAATCAACCCTCACAATATTCCATCAGGCAGGTATAATTATCCCCATTTTAGAGATTATACTGAGGCCCTGAGAGTGACATAATAGCAGGTAGAAACAGAGCTTGATGTTCTCCTTCATTGTGGCTGCTCCTTAGAGGGAGGCAGGATGCACAGTAGGTTTAAGGTAAGTGTCATCCGTGTAGGTTGCCTCTGAGTCTTTTGTCTAAGGAGGGCGTATCATCCAGGCTGAAATACCTGCTTTATCAGGGTTTTGTTTCCAAGGTAAAAATGTTGTTTCCTTAATAAAAGGTATTTATAGGAATATATTTATATTCATATTTATGAATTATATTTATATTTATTTTCATTCAAAAAATTTACTTAAGCATCTGACTGTTTGAGACACAAGTACGATGAACCGAGGCCTTCTATTTCACGTGGTGGGTCTCAGCCAAAACCTTTGATCATTTCTCCCTTTATCAATGGGAAAATGTCAAAATGACAGTAGGTTAATCGTGTGCACTCAGGTGGTGATGGGGTCAGGTGAACACAGGCTTATGCTAAGATGCAGATCCCTGATTAGAAGTACTTGTAGCTGGAGTTGTCTTGGGCTCCCAAGGCAAATGGTACCTCCACTTCCTCTCACCTTGGAATAGCCCCAATATCGAGACACTATCGAATTCCATCATAGGCTTATGAAGTCAGAGTCAGCTAAAGTGAGTCCCAAATGCCAGGGTGGGAACAGGTGATGATGGAATCACCTGAAGGAAGATTTGGAAGTGCTGACTGCTGAGCTCCTGAATTCTGTCGTTTTCCAAATGCAACAAAGGCATAGGCAAGATTCACTTTGTGACTGAGTGGAACACAAAGACTAGGTATTGGTGATCACCACAGTGCCATAGTTTCTTCTAAGGCATCTTAATAAAGACCATGGAAAGTGCCCACAGAATTCAACCTCATTTGACCTCTCAGTAAAACAGTCCCCATTTTAAGACCCTGTGGAATTCATGATGACTGACCAAACACTACTGTTTGTTTTGATAGATCACCTACAACCAATATCCACCTCCCACTGCCTAGAATAATAGCTTGATACCAGAAAAACCACAGTTGGTTTTCTGGCCTCACAAAATGTTATGGGAGAGCAGCAATGTGGGTATGAACCCAAGTTTCAGAATGGGACAACCTCACCTCGACCACACACCCCAACCTCTGCCCAGTATTCCATAACAGCAGGACTCAGAATGTTTGCTCTCAGTATCACTAAAAGTTATTGAAGGAACTTCCCTTGTGGCTCAGTTGTCAAGACTCTGTGCTCCCACTGCAGGGGGCCTGGGTTTGATCCCTGGTCAGGGAGCTAGATCCCACATGCTCTGATTAAAAGTTTGCATGCTACACTAAAGATCTGCTGCAACTAAAGAGGGAAGATCCCATGTGCAAATAAGACCCAGTGCAGCCTAAGTAAATAAATATTTAAAAAAAGAAATAAAAGTTATTGAGAACAGCAAAGAGCTTTTGTTTATTTGATTATATCTCTCTATATGTACTTTATTATAAATTAGGACCAAGAAATTTTAGAATGCTTAACCATTAACTCAAAATTCATTTAATAATAGCAATAGTGAATCATTAAATGTTGATATATATCATGTATTTTTTTTAAAAGCCTATTTTCTAAAACAAAAAAAAAGTTTATAAGCAGAATACCATTGTTTCACATTTTCTTTACTGGCTGACTCTGTGTTGACAATTGGATTCTATATCTGCTTTTGCATTCATCCATTGTACTATGATAGTTTGCTAAATTATGTAAAGAGAATCCTGCCTCATATAGTTAAATGGTTTGAAAGGTAAGACCCTAATAGATACTGCAAAATGGTTTGTTCAAGGACCATGAGGGTCCTTGAACCATTCTTGACCTAATCAGTGCATGCATTCCATTTCTCAGATCACAGGTGTTGATTCTGAGGTCAACCTTTTACACAACCAGATATATTTGATGGAAATGTTGGCAGTTGAAGACAGGGCTATCTTCTGCTGGACTTATTCCTGAGGTGGTAAAAGGTTTGGAGTTGTTGCAGTCACCTTAAAAAATGTGAGAGTAATTTGCCTGGTGTGTGCACCAGCATCTTGGAGAGATGGAAATGGAGAAAGAGAGGGAAACTTCGGTTTTCTTTTCATCATCAGAGTTCTGATAAGCTGCACATTAAGCCATAACCGTTCCTTGTTTCTCGGGACAGTGTAACTGCTCTTTCAGATTGTTAGGACATCACCAGCAAGGCCAAGTACGTGGAGGGAAGGGCCTTCAGCACACCGTTGTGGCCAAAGGAACTCCTAAACAGTCAAAGCTGTGGAGGACCCTGTGGGTCAGAAGCTGGCCAAAATTTGGGGAAGGTGTAGAGGGTATTAAAGTAGATGAATGAATGTATTTATTTAATCCTCCACTTGGTTTTGAATCTCTGTTTTTGAGATAACTGCTCACAATGAAAGAACTGTGGCAAAAGGCTCTCACATTTTGTTAAAAAGGAAATGAAGAATTCATTCTTTCTCATTATCAGTTGCCACTAAAGCTCTTGATTCCCCTCCAGACAAATTTCACCTTCCAGGTGAGACTGAATTTTTGATAAGTTCAGATTTGGTAATGTCCATATGGTGTGCTGTGGGTCACATTTTTTAACTCAGTGGAGTATGTGAATGATTTGATCTATTCAGTATTCTTTTCCATTTTAATCACCCTGCTGTTCCTGTTCACTAAGTTCTCTCATGTCACCAGTTTTGAGTTCAATATACCTTGAAATACTAAGAATTTTGAAGTAGGCATTGTCCTTATGAAATTATTGTAACTCAGACTTCAGACACAAGTAACAGTTATCCATTTAAACAGTTATGTTTAATAACATAAGTAAAGTTTTAGTGTCAAAAAAGGCTGTGTTTCATAGGTAATTTGAACTGGGGATGAGAACAGAATTTCTGTGCTCTCTTCCCTACTCCTTGCCTCACTCTTTTTTATTTCTTTAAATTTTACTGAGATACAATCGACACACAGCACTACGTAAGTTTAAGGTGTACAGCACAATGGTTTGACCTACAAACGTGATGCAGTGATCATCACAATAAGTTTAGTGAACATTCATTATCTCATATGGATGCAAAATTAAAGAAATAGAAAAAAATTGTCCTTTTTATGAGAACTGTTAGGATTTACTCTCTTAACACCTTTCGTATGTAACATACAGCAGTGTTAATTGTATTTATCATGTTGTGCATTACAGCTGTAGCACTTATTTATCTTTTAATCTGAAAATAGTTTAACCTGAAGATGAAGATTGACTATCTTCATCCAATTCCTCCTCGCTCTCATCCCCTACCCCTGGTAACCACAAACCTAATCTCTTTCTATGAGTTTGCTTCATTTGTTTGTGTGTGAAGTATAGTTGACCTATAGCACTGTTAGCTCCTGATACACAGCAGAGTGATTCGATATTTCTGTACATTTCAAAATGGACACCGTGACATCTAGTTGTCATTTGTTACCAAAGATACTACATAATTTTTGACTATATTCCCCCACACCGTAAATGTGCACCTGAGACTCATTTGTTTCATAGCTAGAATTTTGTACACCTTAATCTCCCTCACCTGGCTCTTTCATTTCCTCACTGTACTCCCCTCTGGCAAACACCTGTTTGTTCTCTGTATCTATGATTCTGTTTTGTTATGCTTGCTCATCTGCGGTTTAGATTCCACATATAAGTGACATCATACAGTATTTGTCTTTCACTCTCTGCTGTTTCACCAAACGTAATACCCTCTAGGTCCATCCATGTTGTCACCGTCTCTCTCCCTTATGTGATTCAAGTGGAAACACGGTGTGTAAAATCTCAGTTCCAGACAAAAACCAATCACAGGGTTTAGATCAGATTCCTCTCCTCTCACATCTCCTGACCTGACCCTGGGACCCTCTTGCTCTGATCTGAGGGTCATTTGAGACAACCCTCTTTGTACCCTCCAGAGGAACTTGCTTTGCAGTGTTCCTGATGTTAGACCATAAAGCACAAGCAGTAACAATGTGAACTGCCCGTTCACTTCATGCTGGACCTTACAGAGTGTGTTGCTATCACTAACGACTTTCACTCCTCCAAGACTCCTTTGAGACTGGGTACTATTGTGAGCATTTTACAAAATTGGAAATGGAGGCCTAGTGGACCCCAAGGAACGTGTCCTTGGAATATGCTGATGTGGACAATTAACTTTTCTAATAGTGGCCACCGTGCTGCTGGCCTCAGGTTTAATGCAGCCAGATCTTGAATGTCTATCACAGAGGGTGGTGGAAGCGAAGCCTTCCTTGCTCTGCGTTGAATCCTCACGCCTCCTAAGAAAGATGAGCTACTTTTAAGCTTTAGGGCCACCACCTCTCTCTGACCCCAACCCAACCTTCAGCACAGGAACCGGGGAAGCTGAGGAACAGGGAAATAGCAGGAAGAAGGTGGGGGAAGCCTAAGGGCAGGAGGGAGAGTGTGGTTCAGGGAGGGAGAACAATAGGGGCTTTGTGAGAGGATGAAGGTACATTTTCCTGCCACAAGGAAGTCTCCTCTGTTCCCCTCTCCCTCCACTTTGAATCCTTCATTAAAATCTGATCATTTGAAGTTGAAAACAGAATCCCAAATCTGCACTTTTTCTTCTGCTGTGTTGCCATTACCTTATCCCTTGCCTCTGGGATTTGGCCTGGGTAGCATGAGTTCCTGACTGTCCCACAGTTCCTGCACAGCTGGCAGACTCGTCTTCAGGTCACATTATTAGAGTATCTGACATGCTCCATTGGTACCCCATAAGAAATTGCTCTTTACCTATCTTCACAGGTATGAAGCACCTGAGCCTCATTTCCCTCTATCATTAATGCTCATGATTAAAATGCTCTTGTCCTGTAAAACTAATTTTTCTTTTTCTTTTTTTTTTAATTTTATTTTTAAACTTTACATAATTGTATTAGTTTTGCCAAATATCAAAATGAATCCATCACAGGTATACATGTGCTCCCCATCCTGTACCCTCCTCCCTCCTCCCTCCCCATACCATCCCTCTGGGTCGTCCCAGTGCACTAGCCCCATGCATCAAGTATCGTGTATCAAACCTGGAATGGCATCTCGTTTCATACATGATATTTTACATGTTTCAATGCCATTCTCCCAAATCTTCCCACCCTCACCCTCTCCCACAGAGTCCATAAGACTGTTCCATACATCAGTGTCTCTTTTGCTGTCTCATACAAAGGGTTATTGTTATCATCTTTCTAAATTCCATATATATGCGTTAGTATACTGTATTGGTGTTTTTCCTTCTGGCTTACTTCACTCTGTATAATAGGCTCCAGTGTTGTCAGGCCCTTTGAATGCTTTCTCTCGGTGTGACTATCCCCTTAGTTTCTGAATGACCAACTTCTCATATTGCTCAGAATTTACTCCTTTTTGGGTCCCTGACAACCACACTGCAGATTGATTTCTATGAACTAACTGAGACCCACTACAGGTGGCCTGCTGCGTGGATGTGAGACCCGTGGATGTGGAGGGCCAACAGTCCTACCCTTTTTTAATAAGGGACTTGAGCATCTGTGAATTTTGAAATCTTCTGGGTTGAGGAACGAATTCCCTGAAGATACCGAGAGATAGCTGTACATTGTATTCCTCAGTATAGTTTTCCTCCCTGACACCTATCACCTGAAAAAAATAATTTTCTAAGTTCAATTCTTCTCAGTAGAAGAGGCACCATAAGGGCAGGAATGTATCTGTGTTTACATTGCATCCGCACGACCTTAGAAAACTACCTAGAAGACAATACCTGCACATCGGTTATCTGTTGAGTGAATGAAGGGATGAGTGATGGGCGAGGGGAAGATGACACAAGGCAGAGAATGATGGGGCAGCTGAGTTAACTGTTAGAGAGGCTGTGTCCATGTCTGGGAAGAGACACATGCTCTGTAGAGACAAGAAGGTTCACTGCATCCTGCATCATGACCAATGTGACTCCAGCCTTGCAGTATTCCAACTCCTCCTTCTGTTACTCCAAAGCATTTGGGAGAGTGAGATCATGTCTTTCCACTGTTTATTAACCTGAAGTCAGTGGTTTCTGCTGAGCTCCAGAATTTTCCAAACCTAGGATCTCCATGCAATAACTCCAACCAGAGGAACAAATCTTCCAATGGCTTCTCCAGAGAAGATGCTCCGGTGCAGCTGGTGTGTGCAGTACTACCAAGAGCAAGAATGAATGATCATATGAGGGGGGTGGGAGGAAAGGAAATTGCTATATATCTGGAGCTGGAAAAGGAGCCGATATAAAGGAAGTCAGAAACACCAGACTCAAGGACAGAGGTACAGATTTGATGACAAGCCACCTCTGTTTTATTCTGCATGAAGTCCTGCAAAAGATTCAGCCTGTCTCCCAAGCAATCCCTTGAATGCTGCTCCTGACCCCAGTGTGTGAGGAGCTTTCCCTTCCTGCTCCTCACTGATTCCTGAGTGCAGCTCTGGGATGGAGGGAGAGTAGGGGCTGTCGTTGTCGGCCTCCCGTTCTGTCAGTCTATTTCCAGAGTCCTGAGCCTGTGCCCCTTCCTGACCTGAATGTGAATGAGCCACTGACCCATCCTTGGGAGAGGGCCTCATTCCAGGTCTCCTTCCTGACCTTCTCCACCACATGACAGGCTGCTGCCTCCTCCAGGGCATAGAAGTTCTCAGAAAAGGGTGTCACCCCTTCTCCAGGTAGTACTAGAATCTGATCATGTACTACCCGAACACTTTATATCATTCCACATTAGACTCAAACTCCAGATCCACCCCTAGGATGACCATACATACCCTAAGATTTGATATACTTATTTAAAAATGGATCTCTGAGCCTAAAATTTGCTTTATTCTTTTGGTCTTATCACAATTATGATATTCCCCTTTCTTTTCATTTTTACACCATATAGTTTACTGCTATCATTTAGTGTATGATTCTTCGATCAGAATAAAATACATTTGTTTCTAGTTACTGAGGACTCTGTGCCCCCTGATATTGAAACAGTCAGCTATGAATGGAAGCCTCGGTTTCCTGCCCTACAGCAGAGAGAAGGAAAAGTCTGCACAACTTCAAGACACAGCAACCTCTTATCCTCATGTCTCTCATTTTCCCACAAATCTCTGTTGAGAAGGAGAAATGCCTCTAGACCAGGATGTAGCCACACGACAGAAGGGCACAAGCAGACACACAGAGCCTTGTGTGTAATGTTGTACAGTTTATTGTGGGTACATATGTAGCTTCAGCTGAGCAAAGCTTAAAGGGCACAGGGGGGCTGGTGCCATGAGGACTGATGCTGGTCTCCCGGGAAGATCAGGGGATAGGACTGCAGCTATGACCATGGGGCTTGGCAGGTAAGCACAGGCCAAAGTGCTGACCCCAAATTTAGATGATGTTATCCAAGTGAACTGGAACCACAGGGTACCTGGGACTGTCCCGAGGTGATCTGTTCTCACAGGCAACGATGAAGATCCTCCGTGCCCTTGTCTGTTGGTAACGGCAGTCTGTGTAGTTCCTTGCCTTTCTTGTGAGGTTGCAGTAGGTTATAGGCACTTGGACTGAGCTATTATGACAGTTCATCCTGCCTGATGTAGAGCAGGTTACATTTGGGGTGTTACAAATACCAGCTACATAAGCAAATGTTCTGTGGAGAAAAGTATTTCTACCTTTGCATACCATTCTGTAACGGTTAACCACTCTCATTGCGGCATTACATTGATGGTGGGCCATATTTATGTGCTGAATCTCAAACCACTGAGCCCGGGTTAAAGTACCAGGTGGGGCATGGAGTGAGATCACCATTCCCAAGAGCCCCAGCAGCAAAATGAGACGAAGCCGAGAATCCTGCTGTATTGGAACCATGTTTCCTGTGAAAAGAAGGGTATATTTTGCATCCCAGCAACTAATAGTACAGTCCCTCCTCACTCACCCAGCAGACCCCGGCTGTCACTGTGTTTCTAGCTCCTTTCTCCTCACCCCAAAGTCTGTCCTGTGCTCTGGGCGCTAAATTCAGCCCTAGGGCTCCTTGTCTTACCCAGTACCTCTGCTGTGGCTCCTGTGAGAACAGATCCAGCTGAATGTCCTGGGGCTCAGGGGCAGCTGGTGTACCCCCATCCTTGGGACTGGAGATATAGAGCAGTCCCTGTGGGTGGGGCCAGCAGAAGCATGAGGGTTCTGAGTCTAGGGCATGAAGAAACCCGCAGACTGGCACAGGGCCCACTCATGCAATGAGCCTCTTTGTTTTATCATTTGCCAATCTGTGTGTCCCCAGGGACACACCACTGCTGCTTCTCTTGTAGGAAACCTAATTCTAGGCAGATGCCTAGAATTGAACAATCTAGGATTGTTCAGGGCCCAGCTCTGCCACTGGGTCTGGACTTTCAGATAAAAAGTATCACTGGCTGCAGAATGGCCTTAGATTTTATAACTTAGCTTGGGGGCAACACATTGAAAGACTAAAGTACATAAAGGCAGGCCCAGTACTCAGCAAATAAGGGTCAGGGAGGCTTGTTTGCACAAGAGGAATTCAGGTCTCCGTTTAATTTTTAGTAATCGTCCCGGTTCCCTCTCACCCAAATATTCTTTATCTCTTCACCTCCCTGTGCTGGAAAATTGAGCTCTGGATTTCTCATTGCACAAAATCCTATAAGCAATTAGTTTGCATCTATGAGTTTCTGTTCTTGTTGTCTTTTTTTTTCCTGCTTCCCATGCACTGAATTCACTTTCTTTTGTTTTTAGCCTGGCCTGATTTTTGCTCTCACTTCCTGTGAAGTAGCATAACCTTAAACACCTAAAAGAAAGTCTGTAAGATCTACCAGAGAATGAACATTTAGTATTAAAGAGGGGATTCCAAGCTAGAGCTTGAATTCTTGCATTCTTTTTAATCTGTGATATTTTCTACAAAACAGTCTGCCTTAGAGCCACCATTTATCTTTCTAGTACATTTCATTTCTCATTGTTAACAGGAAAAAACTTTTTTAATTTATAAAATGAGCATTAGTGGATAAGACATTGCCTTCCTGGAACTATGGAAGTCATAGTGTATAACTTGATGCATGAAACATACTCTTGGTCCTCAGAGAAGCAGAGAAAAATTATGGTACACCCGTGATTTTATTACAGTGTGATAGAGGTAAAAACATTGTGTGAAGACATTTTTTGAGGGGCACTTCAGACAAAGGGATAGGAAGGTTTCCAGAGGAAATGTCCATTTGAGCAGGGTTATAAAGGATAAGTAGCGTTTAGGGACTTTAGGAATAAATGAGCATTCTAGACTTAGAAGATGGTGTGGGACACTGTACAGACAGGAAAAATGTATTAAGGTATGAAGAGCCTTCAGGTAAGAGATGTTAAATCTCTGGTCTAACCTCTAAGTTAGAAAACTAGATTAGGTCCTTAAATGGTACTGTACAGTCTGCCACGAAAATTAATCCACGTTATTTATTTTTACTGTCTTTCTATATTTCTGTCATCTAGAAATGCAATTATTTTACCATTGATGTCTTTAAATAAACATTGACATAATGGTGACCTAGATAGGACTCAGTTCAGTTCAGTTCAGTCGCTCAGCCATGTCCGACTCTTTGCGACCCCATGAATCACAGCACGCCAGGCCTCCCTGTCCATCACCAACTCCCGGAGTTCACCCAGACTCACGTCCATCGAGTCAGTGATGCCATCCAGCCATCTCATCCTCTGTTGTCCCCTTCTCCTCCTGCCCCCAATCCCTCCCAGCATCAGAGTCTTTTCCAATGAGTCAACTCTTCACATGAAGTGGCCAAAGTACTGGAGTTTCAGCTTTAGCATCATTCCTTCCAAAGAAATCCCAGGGCTGATCTCCTTCAGAATGGACTGGTTGGATCTCCTTGCAGTCCAAGGGACTCTCCAGAGTCTTCTCCAACACCACAGTTCAAAAGCATCAATTCTTCGGCACTCAGCCTTCTTCACAGTCCAACTCTCACATCCATACATGACCACAGGAAAAACCATAGCCTTGACTAGACGAACCTTTGTTAACAAAGCAATGTCTCTGCTTTTGAATATGCTGTCTAGGTTGGTCATAACTTTCCTTCCAAGGAGTAAGCGGTGCTAATAGGATTCTGCTGGAAATCCTGTCCTGCCTAAAATGCATTAATATCTGTTATCAGGAAACAAGTGTTTTTTTCCATGTATATTTTGTGAAAAGAATTTTCATGAGAGATGAGGATGTCAAAATGAATTAAATGTAGTTTAGCCCTTCTGTGATGCTGACAACCACCCTGGGTAGAAGGACCTGTACTTAACTGTCTATAATATGAACTAAAAATCATACACTGTGGTCACAGGGGATGCAGCTGGCTCAAAAACCTGCTCTGGATCGGCATATACAATTTTACATTTAATACTGGGTTTTAGATATTCACTCTTCAAATTGGGATCATTCACATAAAAATCCGCATTCCTGTGTTATCTTTAAGATTCGGGAGATGTTGGTGCACTGAGTCTCTTTCACCACAAGGGATCAACTAGGGAGGAATAGTCCCTGACTTTGGTGAAGGTGGCAATAGTCCGGGGGTTTTCGCTCACTCTCCTACCTACTGATCACATCCTGTTCACTCAGATACTGCCCATCACACTTGCTACAAGTGTCCTGAGAGGCGACTCACACAATATCATGACTGATTTGCAACCACACTCTCCACCTTTAAAATTGTACTTGGAGTACACTTCTATGATTCTCCTGATTGGTCTGTCCACAGTTTTCCACTTGTGCACCTTTACCTTACACAAATCTCTTCACATAAATTTTAGTTGCTGAGTCTGCATATCGCTCAGTAACTGCCACTGATCAGTCAGTCAGTCAGTTCAGCCGCTCAGTCGTGTCCGACTCTTTGCGACCCCATGAACCGCAGCACCCCAGGCCCCCCTGTCCATCACAACTCCCGGAGTTTGCCCAAACTCATGTCCGTTGAGTCTGTGATGCCATCCAACCATCTCATCCTCTGTCGTCCCCCTCTCCTCCTACCCTTAATCTTTCCCTGCATCAGGGTCTTTTCAAATGAGTCAGCTCTTCGCATCAGGTGGCCAAAGTATTGGAGTTTCAGCTTCAGCATCAGTCCCTCCAATGAACCCAGGACTAATCTCCTTTGGGAGGGACTGGTTGGATGTCCTTGCAGTCCAAGGGACTCTCAAGAGTCTTCTCCAACACCACAGTTCAAAAGCATCAATTCTTTGGCACTCAGCCTTCTTTATAGTCTAAATCTCACATCCATACATAATTACTGGAAAAACCATAACCTTGACTAGATGGACCTTTGTTAACAAAGCAATGTCTCTGCTTTTGAATATGCTGTCTAGGTTGGTCATAACTTTCCTTCCAAGGAGTAAGTGTCTTTTAATTTCATGGCTGCAATCACCATCTTCAGTGATTTTGGAGCCCCCCAAAAGAAAGTCAACCACTGTTTCCACTGTTTCCCCATCTATTTGCCATGAAGTGATGGGACTGGATGCCATGATCTTAGTTTTCTGAATGTTGAACTTTATGCCAACTTTTTCACTTTCCTCTTTCACTTTCATCAGGAGGCTCTTTAGTTCTTCTTCACTTTCTGCCATAAGGGTGGTGTCATCTGCATATCTGAGGTTATTGATATTTCTCCCGGCAATCTTGATTCCAGCCTGTGCTTCTGCCAGCCCAACGTTTCTCATGATGTACTCTGCATAGAAGTTAAATAAGCAGGGTGCCACTAATCACAACTACTAATTTTAGGTAGTGTGCTTTTTCCTCTTGGTTGTTTTCAGAGAACTGGGTTAGTGTAACACTTCAAAGGGACCTTTTCCCCTCAACATGAAGACACGTTTTTTCATGGAGAATAAATTTCTAAACCTTTCTTAGTCCTGAGGCCTGCCACATGCCCTCTTCAGAAAGTTAGGGTCAGGGACTTTGCTAGTGATCCAGTGGCAAGACTCCACACTCCCAGTGGGGCCCTGGTTCGATTCCTAGTAAGGGAACTAGATCCCGGGTGCCAAAACTAAGAGCTGGCACCACCAAATAAATTAAAAAAAAAAAAAAGTTGTGGTCAGGTAAAGGATCTTGATTTGAATCAGATCTCTACTGCTTCTGAGAAGTGATATGCTCTACGTACTATTGACACTTGGCCACGTGGAACACACCAGAGGGTGCGCTAGTTTAAGCCATATGGCCAGTTATGCAGGGCCATGAACACAGGAAATTGTGAACTCTGTAAATAATAACATACTTGTCAGAACTATTGTGTGAATTAAACAAGAATAGCTAAGGATAGTAAAGTTAAAAAAGAGACAGTTCCTCTTTTCTTGGCTAATGATCAAGCAGAAGTTAAAGGATATTGAAATCTAGTTATGATACCCCAACTCAATTTCCTGACTGCTGTTATCAGCTCTTGCCTTGTTGCCGAATTAGACAAAAGGCTTTTGAGGCTTGTCTACCAAGGAGACCTATCAATATAAGATCTATGAAATCTACTTACACTACAACCTGCAGCTGCCCCTCCCCCACCCTCATTAGCAGGTCTGCTAGCCTAGCTGATTTTGAAGTTCTGGAAGGTGTGTATATTGATTTCTTTCCTTCCCTTACTGAAATGCAGACCCAAGTCTCAGAAAGCTTCTCCCACAATAAGAACATTCACAAAAATATAAATTGTGGAGAGAAAAACAATATAATCTTTACATAAAAGTGATTGAAAATTTTTTTTGCCTAAATTCACTAACAAGTGTTTTTCAGAAAAATTAGATTTAATTGGATTAACAAATCACAAAGGGAAACTCAATTTGCAAACAAAATATTTCTCCCTACCCGAACATGTATAAGCCAATAGGGTACACAGAAAATCACACATGGACTCATACACACAAACAATGCTTTATTAGGGGTTGAAAGACAGAAAATGACTGAACTGAAAGAGATCTCTAGTCTATAATCTTCACTTTAGAGATGAGTAGGATGGGGTAAGTGGCCCGCCTCCAAGAGCAAGTTTGTGAAAGACAGGCACCAAACTACAGGTTTCTTTCTTCATATTTGTAGTGATGTCATAGGTACCCTGTGTGATGCTGATAAAGATTCTGGGTGTGAAATAGTAAACATGAAATGAGTCCCATGAAGCAGTCTGTTTAAGATCATTGACAGATCTGAGAGTTTTCCAAATGGCCTTCCCCTTATGGTCTGGGAAGAAAATGTCCATAATATAATTCCTATAGGATTAGAGGAAAGAGGGAAGGCAATGAAGGTTCCATTTCTGCTAGGAATATCCACCGCTGAGAGGGACATATCTGTCTCCATGGATGTCATCTGCTCTGCAAAAGCCCTGCCCTGAGACTTTCAGGTATTCAAGAAAGGAATCGGCATATTAGACCCAGAAACAGGAACCTGACATCCAGTCCTTACTCCTTACACATAGAGAAGCCAGAGTCTTTATTCTGCCTCCATGAGGCAGAGGACTAGGAGAGGGAAACATGAAGTTCACTCTCTTAGAACTGAGCACACCCACTTTCTTTTAAACAAAATTTAAAACAGGCATAAGTAATTTAAGAAAGTAGAAATATTTTCTAAGATGCAAGGCATATAGATTGTCAATTACCCTTCAAGCTCACCCACTGGAGGGAAGGTTTGGCAGAAACACCTGCTTCATTCATAAGCTGCGGAATCAGGAGGCTGATATACGCAAACACTTCAGAGATATATCTTTAGGTTAACTACTCGAGTAAGGAGAAAAATCACTGGAGAGTTAGACCCATTAAGGAGTGAGTGGGTGAAAGGCACCTTCTTTCTTGGCAAGTCCTTCTCTTCTCTCCTCATCACTTTCTCAGAGAAAAGAAGTTGGGGTGGGGCGGGGGGCGGCAGTGAAGTGGAAAGGGGATGTGAGAAGAGTAATTTCTGTGAGTACAAGAGTAAGCATAGCTAGGGGCCTGTCTACAATGCAAGAAATGCAGGTTTGATCCCTGGGTTGTGAAGATTCCCCTGGCAATCCACTCCAGTATTCTTGCTTGGACAAGCCCATAAAAAGAGGAAGCTGGAGGGCTATATAGTCCACGGGGGTTACAAAAGAGTTGGACACTTAGTGACTATAAAACAATAGGTGCCATCAGGAACATTAAGTGTTTGGGCCAAGAGTTCTTAGAAATAGTTATCTTGAGGGAAAGGGACCATAGCCTGCTCCTTGACCTCAGCCTTCCTTGACCTGCTTTCACAGGGAACATGAATCTGACGTGGACCCTTCTCCTCCTCCTCCTGCTGGAGCTAACTGTCTTCGCTTCAGGCCTGCCCTTCTCAAGACAGCACATAGATAACCCCAGGTCATGGGTTCCTGGGGGACAGCACCGATACTGCGATGTGATGATGAGGCGACGGTGGCTGATCCACAGGGGTAGATGCAAGCAGATCAACACCTTCATTCACGAGGATCTGGCCACCATAGCAGATTTCTGCACAACTCCAGCTGTGCCCTGTACCAGCAGCGGCTCCTTGCTGAGCTGCCACAACAGCTCTCACGACGTCAGCGTCACAGACTGCTTTGCCAAGGCAGGAACCCGGCCGCCCTACTGCCACTACCACAAGAAGGACTCCATCAGGCCCATCTGTGTGGGCTGTAAGAACGGGGCCCCTGTTCACCTGGATAGCTAGGTTCCTCCCAGCTCTGACATGGGAAGCCGATTGCACTCTACATCTCCGGAGCTTTGAGGCTCTGCCAAAGTCTTCCCTGTAAATGCTTCTCTTGCCTGCGGATCCCTTATTTTTCCTAGTCACGAGAATCTCTCTCCCCTAGCCTCTCCCCAAACCCTCACTCCACACCCGACCCTTATTTTTCTTCTTGAGCGGCGGGGGGTCCGCAGGGCATGTGGGATCTTATTTATCTCAGCAAGAATGGAAGCTGAGCCCCGGTATTGGGAGCGGAGTCTTAACCACTGGACCACCAGAAAAGTCTCCCCATGGTGTAGGTTTTTGGGTGTAGCACAAGATGCGGGTGGGGAGAGTTGGGGCGGACGGAGGTCGCAGGGAGTAAGCCCTTTTAGCTCATAAAAGGCATCTACCCTGGAAAAGCCTTGCTGCCACGGAGCGGCTACACAAGCCCGGCTGGCTGGGCTGACTTGCTCACAGGCAACTCTAAAAGGAACTCCCGATGGCGCCGGCCAAGAGCAGCCCCTAGTTGCCCGACTCGCAGGGTCCTCCTGCCGGACCTTCAGCTCCTTTCTTCCCAATGGATTCCTGCGGAGGGGATTCGAGACTACTCCGCTTCCTTTACAGAAACAAATAGCTGATGCGCGGGACACAGCCCGTGAAGAAGCCGCTGCCTGGAGGAGAGGTGGCCGAGCGGGGCGACTGCATACCGCGCGGTCCCTTCGGCGTCTCCTGCCGGTGGCCTCGGCCGCCTCAACTGGCCCGTAGGGGGCGCCGAGCCATCCCAGTCCCGGGGTCAGTTAATCAGTTCAGTCGCTCAGTCGTGTCCGACTCTTTGCGACCCCATGGACTGCAGCACGCCAGGCTTCCCTGGACATCACCAACTCCTGGAGCTTACTAAAACTCTTGTCCATCCCGTCGGTAATGCCATCCAACCATCTCATCTTCTGTTGTCCCCTTCTCCTCTCACCTTTAATCTTTCCCAGCATCAGGGTCTTTTCAAATGAGTCAGTTCTTTGTATCAGGTGGCCAAAGTATTGGAGTTTCAGCTTCAGCATTAGTCCTCCAATGAGTACTCAGGACTAATTTCCTTTAGGATAGACTTGTTGGATCTCCTGGCAGTTCAAGGGACTGTCAAGAGTCTTCTCCAACACCACAGTTCAAAAATACCAATTCTTCCGCGCTCAGCTTTCCAACTCTCACATCCATACATGGCTACTGAAAAAAATCATAGCTTTGACTAGATGGACCTTTGTTGGCAATGTAATGTCTCTGCTTTTTAATATGCTGTCTAGGTTGGTCACGGAGAAGGCAATGGTACCCCACTCCAGTACTCTTGCCTGGAAAATCCCATGGAGGGAGGAGCCTGGTGGGCTACAGTCCATGGGGTCACTGAGAGTCGGACACTACTGAGTGACTTCACTTTCACTTTTCACTCTTATGCATTGGAGAAGGAAATGGCAACCCACTCCAGTGTTCTTGCCTTGAGAATCCCAGGGACAGGGGAGCCTGGTGGGCTGCCGATTATGGGGTCACACAGAGTCGGACACGACTGAAGCTACTTAGCAGGAGCAGCAGCAGGTTGGTCATAGCTTTTCTTCAGAGGAGCAACTGTCTTTTAATTTCATGGCTGCAGTCAACATCTGCAGTGATTTTGGAGCCAAAAAAATAAAAAAAAGTCTCTCACCGTTTCCATTGTTTCCCCATCTATTTGCCATGAAGTGATGGAGGTGGATGCCATGATCTTAGTTTTCTGAATGTTGATTTTTAAGCCAACTTTTTCACTCTCCTTTTTCACTTTCATCAAGAGGCTTTTTAGTTCTTCGCTTTCTGCCATAAGGGTGGTGTCATCTGCATATTTGAGGTTATTGATATTTCTCGTGGCAATCTTGACTCCAGCTTGTGCTTCATCCAGCCCTGCATTTCACATGATATATCAGGAAAGAAGTACGTCTAGCCTGTATATTGTGCCGGGGTCAAGCAGAGACCAAGGCTTCTTTCTGGGTTTCTCTCAAGACAGGGAGAGATGGGTTGGAAGTTTCTTGGTTACCCACATAGGAATGGAGGATTACAGGTGATTAAATAGAAAATTCAGCCAGCAGAAATATTAATACAAACTAAATTTCAAAAACCCCCAGAGACTTATGAGTTTACCATAACTTTCCTGCTCTTGTGCTTCTTAGTACTTAATATTCTAATGCCACAGGCATAAAGGAAGATCTGTACAGAATACCTGGGTTATAAGCTTTGCAGTGTGGCTGCCTTGGGAAAAAAGTCTATGTCTTTCTTGGAATCCATTGTATATATATTTCATTATATATAATTATATTTTTATATATAATGGATACATATATATATATGTATTTTATATGTGTTGTTGTTGTTTAGTCACTGAGTTGTCTGACTCTTTTGTGACCCTGTGGACTATAGCCAGCTTGGCTCTTCTATCCATGGAATTTCCCAGGCAAGACCACTGGAGCAGGTTGCCATTTCCTTCTCCAGGGGATCTTCCCAACCCAGGGATTGAACCTATGTCTCCTGTGTCTCCTGCATTGGCAGGCGAATTCTTTACCACTGAGCCACCAGGGAAGCCCATCATATATATGTATATGTGCGTGCACACACACACAATCCCCTTCTGAAGGAAGTGTTTCTACCCATAAGAAAGAGCAGCGATAGGTGACCATGTTCTCTGAGACTCCATCAAAATGGCAACAGGGTTTTGCATCAAAGGAGGACACTTGACTCTAGGCAGCCATCCATGTACTGACTGGGTAGGTGCTCACGGTGTAAACTGATGTGGGGATTTTACCCTCATGGGATCATGGTGACAAAACTGGATACTCTTATTTTTCATATTTTTCCCTGAAGTCAGGATCTGTAGTGGTGTGATAGTCTATTGTGACTTTCCTTACTTAAATACTTGCTATAAAAATGTTTTCAACAGAATTTAACTTGCTAATATTTAAAGTTAAGTCTTTAAAAAAATTTATATTCATGAATGAAATTGGTCAGAAAAATTTTCGGTACTATCTTGTTTGGTTTTGGTGTCCAGATTCTGTGTTCACCTTCAGAAGCGAGGAATATTCCTTCTTTATTTTCTATAACTGGAATTATATGTTATTTTATTGTTTATAAAATTTAAAGGCCATCTGGCCCTGATATTTTCTTTAATACTATTTTATTTTATTTATTTTTTAAACTTTATTTATTTATTTAGACTGCATTGGGTCTTGGTTGCAGCATGCAGGTTTGGTTGCTCGACAGCATGTGGGATTTTAGTTCCCCAGCCAGGGATCAAACCCACGTCCCCCGTATTGGAAGGCCAAATCATAGCCACTGGACCACGAGGGAAGTCCCTTTAATACTATTTTAAACTTCTATTTCAATTTCTTTAATGACTACAGACATGCTGAGTTTTCTAGTTCTTCTTTTTTAAAATTGAGGTATAGTTGATTGACAATATTAGTTTCAGGTGTACAGAATAGTCATTCAGTATGTTTTCAGATTATACTGTGTTATAGGTTATTACAAGATAAAGGCTATAATTCCCTGTGCTGTACACTATATCCTTGTTGCTTACCTATTTTATACATAATAGTTGGTGTCTGTTAATCCCATACCCATAAATTGTCCTTACCCTTCTTCTCTTTCACCTTCAGTAACCACAGATTTGTGTTCTATATCTGTGAGTCTGTTTTGGTTTTGCTATATATACATTCATTTGTCTTATTTTTAGGATTTCACATAAAAGTGATATCTCTAGGTTTTCTCGAGATAATATTTGACAAGTTGTTTTTTCCTCTAGGAATTTATCCATTTCATTGAAAATACGTATATTGGCACAAATTTCTTCATATTCTTTTTTAAAAAAATATTTGTAACATCTGTATTTACATCTTATTTCTATTCTGACATTTATTTATACCTTTCAAAATGGATAAAGCTTTTGAGAGCTGTCATTTATTAGACTTACTAAACAAAGACTTTCTCAAACATACAAAAGCTAAAAGAATTCATTGCCTGAAGGAAGTCCTTAAGGCAGGGGAAAAATGATACCAGGTGGAAACAGGAACCTACACAGAAATGAAGGACACTGGAAATTGTAATTACATCACAGTATATGTTAACTCCTGGGAATAGGCCATGGAAATAACTTTGAAAGTTTTGAGTTATAACTCTAAAATACTGGGTTTTGTTCTCCATAAAAGAGTAAGTTTATTTTCTAAAACAGAAGCTCTGAAACCATAGTTTTTTTTAAACCCTTCTAATAAATGTCAAACAGTAAAACTGCCTCCAAATTAAAAACAAATTCTTAAAATAAATAAAATTCTTGCTTTAAAATTTTTTCCTTGACTAAAATTTTTTTTTCTATATAGGTCACATTTATTGCTAGCTACCCAAATGATTTTTTTCTTTTTCATTAATTTTGTCATTTCACTAAACTATGTCTTGGTATTGGTCATTTTACATTGATATTCTCACTTATAGTGTATTCACTTTCATTTTGCACTCACAAACCTTTTTTTAAACTTTCAGTTGTTTTACTGAATTATAGTTTTAGTATTGGCTTCCATCTTTGCATATGTTTCACCTTCAGAAATTCCTATTATCCATATGTTAAATATTCTTTGCTATGTCCCATCATTGTCCCTTTCTTTTGTTACTCAGTTGTTTCATCAACTGGGGACCACAGCCTGGGTTCACCAGATTCCTTAAAGGGAACTGAGTTAATATCCTCTGCTCCCTGTCACTAACCTAAAGGAAGCAAGGTGATGGGATGTGAGTGACTTAGAGCAGTGACTCACCAATCAGAGAAAAATAACACAAGGAGTGCTTATGGGAGGGATGTGCCCTACAAGAATGTTTCTACATTAGGGGACACCACCCACTGAGTCAAGCTGTGCTGACATCTCTGGAATCTGGCAGAAAGTGAAAATAAAGACCGTTAAAAAAAAAAAGGTAGTAGTAAACTCTGAAACAGTCACCCATTTTGTAATATGCTCACTGGGACCTGACGATGGCTGAGATCATGAACTCCTTATTGCAAAATTCAGACTTAAATTGAAGAAATCAGGGAAAACCACTAGGACATTCAGATATGACTTAAATCAAATCCCTTGTGATTATACAGTGGAAGGGACAAAGAGATTCAAGGGATTAGATCTGATAGATAGAGTGCCTGAAGAACTATGGACAGAGGTTGTAACATTGTACAGGAGGCAGTGATCAAAAACATCCTCAAAAAAAAGAAACGCGAAAAGTCAAAATAGTTGTCCAAGGAGGCCTTACCAATAGCTGAGAAAAGAAGGGAAGCGAAAGGCAGAGAAGAAAAGGAAAGATACCCATCTGAATGCAGAGTGCTGAAGAACAAGAAGAAGAGATGAGAGCCTTCTTAAGTGAACAGTGCAAAGAAATAGAAGAAAACAATAGAATTGGAAAGACCAGAGATCTCTTTAAGAAAATAGAGATATCAAGGGAACATTTCATGCAAAGCATGGGCACAATAAAGGACAGAAATGGTATGGACCTAACAGAAGCAGAGAAGATTAAGAAGAGGTGGCAAGAATACACAGAAGAACTATACAAAAAAGGTCTTAATGACTGGGATAACCCTGATAGTGTGGTCACTGTCCTAGAGCCAGACATCCTGGAGTGCAAAGTCAAGTGGGCTTTAGGGAGCATCACTACGAGCAAAGTTAATGGAGGTGATAGAATTCCAGCTGAGCTATTTCAAATCCTAAAAGATGATGCTGTTAAAGTGCTGCACTCAAACTCAGCAGTGACCACAGGACTGGAAAAGGTCAGTTTTCATTACAGTCCCAAAGAAGGGCATACAATTGCACTCATTTCACATGCTAGCAAAGTAGCAAATGGTCAAAATTCTCCATGCTAGGCTTCAATAGCAAGTGAACTGAGAACTTCCAGATGGTTAAGCTGAATCATAGGGAAAGCAAGGGAATTCCAGAAAAATATCTACTTCTGCTTCACTGACTATGCTAAAGCCTTTGTCTGTGTGGGCCAAAACAAACCTTGGAAAATTCTTGAAAGAGATGGGAATACCAGACCACCTTACCTGTCTTCAGAGAAACCTGCACGCAGGTCAAGAAACAAGTTAGAACCGGACATGGAACAACAGACTGGTTCCATATTGGGAAAGGAGTATATCAAGGCTGTATATTGTCACCCTGCTTGTTATGTATGCAGAGTAGACCATGTGAAATGTCAGGCTAGATGAAGCCCAAGTTGGAATCAAGATTGCAGGGAGAAATATCAACAACCTCTGATATGCTGATGACACCACCCTTATGGCAGAAAATGAAGAGAAACTAAGAACCTCTTGATGAAAGTGAAAGAGCAGAGTAAAAAAGCTGGCTTAAAACTCAACATTCAAAAATCTATGATCATGGCATCCAGTCCCATCACTCCATGGCAAATAGATGGGGAAACAATGGAAACAGTGACAGATTTTATTTTCTTGGGCTGCAAAATCCTTGCAGATGGTGACTGCACCCATGAAATTAAAAGATGCTTCTTCCTTGGAAGAAAAACTATGACAAACCTAGACAACATATTAAAAAGCAGAGACATCATTTTGCTGACAAGGGTCCATATAGTCAAAGCTGTGGTTTTTCCAGTAGTTATGTATGGATGTGAGAGTTGGACTGTAAAGAAGGCTGAACACTGAAGAACTGATGCTTTCAAATTGTGGTGCTGGAGAAGACTCTTGAGAGTCCCTTGGACTGCAAGGAAATCAAAGCAGTCAATCCTAAAGGCAATCAATCTTGAATATTCATTGGAAGGACTGATGCTGAAGCTGAAACTCCAATACTTTGGTCACCTGATACAAAGAGCTGACTCACTGGCAAAGACCCCCTGCTAGGAAAGATTAAAGGCAGGAGGAAAAGGGGATGACAGAGGATGAGATGATTGGATAGCATCACTGACTCAATGGACATGAGTTTGAGCAAACTCTGGGAGACAGTAAAGGACAGGGAAACCTGGAGTTCTGCAGTCCATGGGGTCACAAGGAGTCGGACACGACCAAGCAATTGAACAACACCTTGAGAAAAGTTTTAGAAAAATGAAATTGAGAGTAGCTGAAGTCAGCAAGCACATAGTAAGTCCAAGGTTCTTTTGCTCTATTCATCCTGCCCTCTCAGGGTTTTGTCTGTGAAATGCCAGCAGTCATTGAGTCTAGCCCAAATCTCCCTCCATGGGTTGGTAAATAAGAGACTTAGGTTAGAAAAGCATGTATTTTTGTTTCACCACCAGTGAGGTGTGTTGTTAACACTCTAAACTGAAACAAAAATCAAGAACTTCAAGGAGAACGAGTCCCTACCTTTCTCATCAGGTGCACTTGAGGGAGCTCATCAGGAAAGGCCACCACCTCTGAGGGCAACATTTCAAACAGCCATGAGCTGTCAGTCTGCTGTCCTGAGAAGGGAAAGTAACTGAAATACTCAGCAGTAGGAGAAAGGTTAAACAAGTGATGGGACCCATGTAGGATGACAGACTATAGTGCTATGAAGTCCACCCTAGGAGAAACCATACGGGAGTGGAAAAATTCCTTTTATAATGAGTGCAAAAGCAGAACACACCACACATTTGCCTTTTGGTTGGTGAGATTACAGCTGAGTAGATTTCAGATTTTTCCAAATTTTCTCACATTTCTTTATTGAACGTATGTTACTTCTTTAGAAAAATTTTAAAATGTCATTTAAAATAGTTGTCCCTTAAATCAGACATTCTGAGGTCCTTTCCAGCCCTCTGCTTGCTGCAGTGGGGACTGCGCCTTTGTCTAGAATCTTGGACTTCTCAGGTACGTGATATTGATGGGGGAGTATTTGGAATCCCAGGGCTGCTCAGAGAATTCTTGACTACTTTTTATGGGGTCAATACCCCTTTCTCCTAAGAATCCTCCAGGTAAAATGCTTTGCCCTGTGAATAAGTGCAATTTCCCCTTTGTTGTCCTTCAGAAGACTGATTGGTAACACACAGCATCCAGGGAATCACTATTTTGATGCAACAATAGTTTTTCTTAGAAGAATTGACTTCTCCCTTGGTCTCCTGACATTCTTTCTTAAAAAAAAAAAAAAAAGCAAAGTTCGAGGTAAAAAAGAAAGCAGGAGCTTTGTGTGAATACAGATAGAGGTATAATGAAAAGTTCCATAAAGGATTTCTCTGGTGGTTCAGTGGTCATGAATCCACCAAAGCAGGGGACATGGCTTCCATGTCCAGGAAGATTCCACATGCCAGGGTACAAATAAGCCTGTGCACCACAACTACACAGCCTACCCTCTAGAGCCCGAGAGCCACAACTACTGAAGCCCAGGCCCTAGAGCCTGTGCTCTGCAACCAGAGAAGCCAGCACAGTAAGAAGTCCGTGCATGAGTACTAGAAAGTAACTCCTGCTCACTAACTGGAGTAAGCCCACATGCAGCAGCAAAAGCCCAATGCAGCCCCAAAATAAAATAAGTAAATAAATTTAAAAATTTAAAAAGTTTCATGAAAAGCCCTGATCCTTTAAAGCTGTGTGACCTCAAGCCAAGTGCTTGTACCTTCTTCTGAGTCACCCCAGAGCAGCTTGTATTAGCTACAGAGGGGTCCTTGCAGACAAAGTCTTTCAAGCACCGCAAAAAGGAAGGGAATTTGTTAAGCTCTTGCTTAACAAATGAAAGAACAGGAGCCCAATCCAGATTACCTTCCTTTCCCACGGCTATATGGGAAATAAAACCATCTGTGCAAATATCACATTATGTGATGGAATCAACGTTATACCTGTGAAAAAGTAAACATGACATTAACTCTTTTAAGCAACGTTGCTTAAAATTATTGTCAGATTTGATGTATTTTCACCATTAAATGCTTATTAAAAAAAAAAAGAACTTTCTCTTATGTAGGGTTATGGGACAGAGAGCGGTAACTACGAGGTCTGCCCATTATTCTACGGAAAATACACTCTCATTAGGTCTGTCATATCCAGACCCTCAGCTTCAGCTTAATTGAGAAACCATCAGGAGAAAGATCCATGCATATTTGTACAGTTATCCTCTGTACTTAGATCTGTGTTTGACACAGGGCAGACTTCCACATTTATTTACGGAAGTGAATTTCCCTGTATTCCTGTCCAGCTAGAGAGACAGTCTTATCTCAAACCACATGCACACGTACACGTGTGCACGTATACACATGCATATGCACATGCACATGCAAATGCACACTGAACTGAGTGCCCAGAGGAACTAAACTTGTCGTCAGTTAACCTCACCCAGGACACCTGACACCTGGAGTTAGGTGAGTTCATGGTGACAAGGGTATGGAACATCTGAAGGAAGAAAAGGAGTCAAGAAGAAGAAAAAAGCAGGAGGAAAGGGCAGGAGTATAAGGGGAGACAAGTGAAGACTTCATGAGAAAGTGAAGTTTCTAGAAGCTTCTCTTTCTCCCCCCAGGGCAGAAAGTTGGCCAGGCATGGAGACAGATGAGTGGTCACATCTGCTGGGGGCTCCCTGGGACCCGTGTGTCTTTGAATCCCCAATACCTGGCACACAGTCCATGCTCAGAAATGTTTGATGGGTGAATGGAAGGATGCCCTGTCCTTCCAAACACCGAGTTTCCTAAAAGTCATTTAATATATGGGTCAGAATATTCTACTAGTCACATGTTATCCTACTTTCTGTTATGATCTCAATGATCATCTGTCTGGGTTTTCTGCTTTGAACTTTAGCTGTCCTCTAGGATCGGAACCATGACTGGAACCCCAGAGATTCATATGTCTCACCAGCGCTCTCCCATCGAGAGCTGGCTTGTTTCCTAGCCCCTTTGGCTGTAGATAAGAGCCTTCTCTCCACTGTTCATGCAAACATTACCACCTGACCAATACAGCCAGTGGTACCTGCTTTCTGAGGTGGCACAGTGGTAAAGAGTCCCCCTGCCAATGCAGGAGACGCAAGAAAAGCGGATTTGATCCCTGGGTCTGGACGATCCTCTGGAGAAGGACATGGAATGCACTCCAGTATTCTTGGCAGGAAAATTCAGAGGACAGAGGAGACTGGAGGGCTAAAGGCCATGGGGTCACAAAGAGTCAGGAGTGACACACAGATCTGCCTTTCCACTGGGTTGGCTCTTCTAGAATTTTGACATCAGCCTGAATCAACTGGGCATTTTACTCTGGACTCCTGGTGCCTCTCCTTGGGAACTAGCTCTTTAGCCAGATCAATATATTTGGAAAATACCAGTTTCTTCTTTTACTCAGTGGCCTAACTCAGGGGTTTCTGAGTGACTGACAGTCAAATAGGGGCATGACAGAGGGAAAGTTGGCAAATGTGATTAGATTATGGATCCTCTGAAAACTGATGCTGTGATGGAATGTCTGATTGTAATCCACATTAACGCTCAGTTCCTATGGTTAACAAGGCTTTAGAGAGGAGTATCTAAAAAGCAGAACCATCCAGGGGAGTTAAAAATGGAACCATCACTTGTAATACATTTGGTTTGCATTTCTTTTCTTCTCCTGAAAAATTGATCTCACAGATCTTCAATCCCCCCCATTATCTTAGATGATCAATAGTGCAGGAAGGAAGATTCCACAGAGTGCTCTAAGGGATCAAACATGTTTACTGATTCACATTAGTCAATGCTTACAGGTTAAGACGTTATAACTGAAACCATTGTTAAGTCCATTCAGAGGAGGTAAGAGTAAATAAAGCCATTTCTCTCTTTGACCTTCATTTCTTTTGTTCTTGATTATCTTGATAGTGACATGTAAGGATCTCTAATCACTTTGTACTTTAGAAGATCAGTACTGCAGAAACATTAGTCTGATCAGATGCTTTCCTGGGGAGAAAGAGTAGTTCCTATGGGTTGAGGAGACTTTAAGAAATCTGCTTATCATAGTTGGTTCTAAGATATTTGCAATACATGTTAGAATATGAAAAGCTCTTATAAGGGGCTTCCCTTGTGGCTCAGCTGGTAAAGAATCTGCCTGCAATGCGGGAGACCTGGGTTTAATCCCTGGGTTGGAAAGATCCCCTGGAGAAGGGAAAAGTTACCCACTCCAGTATTCTGGCCTAGTCCATGGGGTCATAAAGAGTCGGACACAACTGAGTGACTTTCACTTCACTTGTTCTTTATCCCCACATGTTTATCCCCTTTCCCCATGGCTCCTGATAAATTTTGGAAAATGCTCTTGAAATATTTTATGGTCTCCTTTGGGTGCTGGGAGTCTTTACCTTCTCATGTTTGCTCTTAAGTGTCACTGTAGTCTTGGTCCACTAGGCAGTGAACCTGAAAATCAGGAAGAGTCACAGTTCTGAACAGAACTGATGGTGCCCACAGGTCACAGAGCTTTGCCAGATAGAAGCTTTCAAATACTGATGGAAAGGTCATGCCATTTACCTTCACGGCACAAGGACCTACAAAAAAACAGGAAGAAACTTCCTGTAGCCTTCCTTCTCCAGGATAAATGCGAGAACGTATTCCCACTCTTTTCCTCATAAAAGCCTCATGCTTCTGAGATGTGGATTGTTGGAATGCAGGAAGCGTCTGAACTGAGGGGGCTTGTGAATGAAGTTGCAGAAAGAAAAATTTGAGAAAACCTTCTTTCTTAATGTACATCTATTCCCTGATGCCACTGAGCATTCTGAGTCCAGAAAATGTCTCTTTAAGTTTTCATAGCCTGAAGGGCCTCTATATGGGAACTCCCAACAGATATCCACTCATTCTTCCCTTTAGCATTTCACTTCCAAGGAAAGTTTTAGAAAAAGACATTTGCCCCAGATCTACTCTTTTGTAAAGAGTGGGTGTATAATCACTTACTGATGTTCAAGCTGGTTTTAGAAAAGGCAGAGGAACCAGAGATCAAATTGCCAACATCCACTGGATCATTGAAAAAGCAAGAGAGTTCCAGAAAAACATCTATTTCTGCTTTATTGACTATGCCAAAGCCTTTGACTGTGTGGATCACAATAAACTGTGGAAAATTCTGAAAGAGATGGGACTACCAGACCACCTGACCTGCCTCTTGAAAAATTTGTATGCAGGTCAGGAAGCAACAGTTAGAACTGGTCATGGAAAAACAGACTGGTTCCAAATAGGAAAAGGAGTATGTCAAGGCTGTATATTGTCACCCTGCTTATTTAACTTACATGCAGAGTACATCATGAGAAACGCTGGGCTGGAAGAAGCACAGGCTGGAATCAAGGTTGCAGGGAGAAATATCAATAACCTCAGATATGCAGATGACACCACCCTTATGGCAGAAAGTGAAGAGGAACTAAAAAGCCTCTTGATGAAAGTGAAAGAAGAGAGTAAAAAATGCTTAAAGCTTTTTTACTTAAAAAAAAAAGTAAAAAAAGCTAAAAAAAGCTTTTTTAGCTTAAAGCTCAACATTCAGAAAACGAAGATCATGGCATCTGGTCCCATCACTTCATGGGAAATAGATGGGGAACAGTGGAAACAGTATCAGACTTTATTTTTGGGGGCTCCAAAATCACTGCAGATGGTGATTGTAGCCATGATATTAAAGGACGCTTACTCCTTGGAAGGAAAGTTATGGCCAACCTAGACAGCATATTGAAAAGCAGAGACATCACTTTGCCAACAAAGG
Organism: Bos indicus x Bos taurus; assembly: GCF_003369695.1. NCBI lineage: Eukaryota > Metazoa > Chordata > Mammalia > Artiodactyla > Bovidae > Bos > Bos indicus x Bos taurus. The sequence continues at coordinate 20,120,200 of NC_040085.1, forward strand.
TCTGTCTAGTCAAGGCTATGGTTTTTTCCAGTAGTCATGTATGGATGTGAGAGTTGGACTGTGAAGAAAGCTGAGCGCCGAAGAATTGATGCTTTTGAACTGTGGTGTTGGAGAAGACTCTTGAGAGTCCCTTGGACTGCAAGGAGATCCAACCAGTCCATTCTAAAGGAGATGAGCCCTGGGATTTCTTTGGAAGGAATGATGCTAAAGCTGAAACTCCAGTCCTTTGGCCACCTCATGCGAAGAGTTGACTCATTGGAAAAGACTCTGATGCTGGGAGGGATTGGGGGCAAGAGGAGAAGGGGACGACAGAGGATGAGATGGCTGGATGGCATCACTGACTCGATGGACGTGAGTCTGAGTGAACTCCAGGAGCTGGTGATGGACAGGGAGGCCTGGCGTGCTGCGATTCATGGGGTGGCAAAGAGTTGGACACGGCTGAGCGACTGAGCTGAACTGAACTGAACAGTAGTGGAGGCAGAGAAATGTTAAAGAAGTAACAAATAAATAATTGAAGTTTCTAATAAGAGCTATGAAGGAAAAAGTAAGATGATTGGATTGAGGAGCTGGTGGATGAAAAGAAGAGAATTGCTACAGACTGAAGTTTTTCAACCTCCCCCAATTCCTATGCTGAAATCCTATCCCAAATGGGATAGTGTTAGGAGGTGAGGCCTTTAGGGTGATTGGTCATGAGGGTGGAGCCCTCACGGATGATATTAAATGTCTTTTTATTTTATTTTTTTATTTGTGTCCTTTTAAAAGAGACTTTGGAGAGTCCCCCGCCTCTTCTACTATGTGCGCAGTGTGCTTAGTTGTTCAGTCATGTCCAGCTCTTTGAGATCCCATGGACTGTAGCCCACCAGGCTCCTCATGGGGATTCTTCAGGCAAGAATACTGGAGTGGGTTGCCATGCCCGCCCCATGGATCTTCCCAACCCAGGGATCGAACCCAGGTCTTCAACCCAGGCCTCCCACATTGCAGGCAGATTCTTTACTGCTGAGCCAAAGCATCTGCCTACAGTGCGGTAGACCCAGGTTTGATCCCTGGGTTGGGATGATCCCCTGGAGAAGGAAATGGCAACCCTCCCCAGTACTCTTGCCTAGAAAATTCCATGGACGGAGGAGCCTGGGCTACAGTCCATGGGGTCGCGAAGAGTCAGACATGACTGAGCGACTTTACTTTCATTTTTCACCAAGAAAACCCTGGCAAAAAGAGCTATCTATGAACCAGAAAGCAGGCTCTCCCTAGACATCAAAGGTGCTGGTGCCGTGATTTCAGACTTCTCAGCCTTCAGGACCATGAGAGATGAATTTCTGTTGTTCATAAGCCGCCCAGTCTGTGGAAGTTTCTTGTAGCCATCTGGAGGCCCTAAGACAAGGACTATAGAGAGGGTGGTCAGAAAAGAACCTCTAATGAAGGGAAATTTAAACTGAAACCTGAAATATAACCTGAAATATTCAAACAGAAATATAAAAGAACATTTCATGCAGAAAGTGCAGAAGTCCAGAGCCAGGCAAAAGCTTCTCATCTTTTGGTGAAGTCAGTGGGTGTTAAATGATGAAGGAGATATGAAAAGAGAAGACGTACGTAATAGAAGAGTCAGCAGAAGGGTTAGCAGGGGATTCTCCAGGGAATAGATTTCCTGTCACAGAGTTGGCTTGGCCTCAGGAAAATGATAGAGAGAAATCCCCAATTTCTTAAAGAAAGAGACAATGTTGACTGCAGACTATCATTGGAATGAATTAGGGATCAGCTCACAAGAAGGAGCTATGCAAGATGTGACCCAAACTAGTGCACGGCAGCTGAGGAGCTCTCTGTCCACTGCTGCTGCTGCGTCGATTCAGTCGTGTCCAACTCTGTGCAACCCCATAGATGGCAGCCAACCAGGCTTCCCCTCCCTGGGATTCTCCAGGCAAGAACACTGGAGTGGGTTGCCATTTCCTTCTCCAATGCATGAAAGTGAAAAGTGAAAGTGAAGTCGCTCAGTCGTGTCCGACTCTAGCGACCCCATGAACTGCAGCCTACCAGGCTCCTCCGTCCACGGGATTTTCTAGGCAAAAGTACTGGAGTGGGGTGCCATTGTCTTCTCCCTCTCTGTCCACAGGGCCCCTCAAAGTTGGGAGTGTATTTATGAGCTTCTGAGGTCCTTCTTCAGAGGAAAGAGTGATGTAATGACTCTCATTACTGACAGAGAAGTTGAGTGATACTTTCCATGGAGGACCATGCTAACATTTCTAACATCAGTGGCCGTCGTGAGGAGTATTCATTGAAATACCAGCAGCAGCCACACAACAGACTGTATTAAGTAATGACGAATTCTATTCAGATGTTACTTTCTCATAAGTAGTAAGAACAGAGGAAATTCCCTGACAGTCCAATATTTAGGACTCCATGCTCTCACTGCAGAAGGCACAGGTTTCATCCCTTGTCAAGGAACTAAGATCACAGTTCTTGGCCAAAAAGAGAGAGAGAAAGCAGAATGCAAACACAGAGATTTAACATTATTACCGAGCTGCCAAAAAGGGATGTGAAGTGGTCTGCTGGATTACTAAGTATAGATGTTGAAACTCATTTCATTAGTTTCCTATGTAGGTTTCCTTTTTGCAAAAAAAGAGGAAGAGGTAGACCAATCTCTAAATTAATCAATTATCCCATACATTAATGGCAATGAGAGATCACTGATAGAATAAAGAACTTCCATTTGATTTCCCCTTTCTCTATCAGTGGTCCAATTTTTTTCCTTTATTGACATCATTTATCGTGCAATGGTACCCCACTCCAGTACTCTTGCCTGGAAAATCCCATGGACAGAGGAGCCTGGTAGGCTGAAGTCCATGTGGTCGCTAACAGTCAGACACGACTAAGCGACTTCACTTTCACTTTTCACTTTCATGCATTGGAGAAGGAAGTGGCAACCCACTCCAGTGTTCTTGCCTGGAGAATCCCAGGGACGGGGGAGCCTGGTGGGCTGCTGTCTCTGGGGTCGCACAGAGTTGGACACGACTGAAGTGACTTAGCAGCAGCAGCGGCAATCAATCTATCTGTGCAGGGAGCAGTCAGCCCCTCCTCTCTAGGTGCATGGCTACTGGGTTCAGCCTGCCTAAGTGCCTGATAGCTTGTTCTCAGGATGGATTCATTGAACCCTATGGATCTCACAGACCTTTACATGTTCCTGATCAATATCAAGGCTTCCTTCTCATTTCCCTGCCTGGTGCAAACCCTGAACCCCTGCCCCCACTGTAGTTTCTCCAGCAAAGGCTTCAGTCTCCTGAGGTCACCCACCTGCTCCTCTCTTTTGTGTGCTTTTCAGCTGTCTCCATGGCGCAGCCTGAGGCTTGTGTCACTCATGCAAAGGTCTAGAGTCGCGGACCTGGAGGCTATACAGATTCCTTTCCTGTGCCATCCATGCTCTCCCAGCTGTGTATCATAGGGAGACCTGTCCACCTGTGAATACCTACACACATTCCAAGTCTCAGTTTAAAGGTCAGCTACTCTGCGGAGCCCTCCTTGGAACAATTCCTCTTCCTTTCCTTAGGCTCCTTGCACATTGAAAACTTTTTGTAATAGTTTGGCATGACTAAAGTGACTTAGCAGCAGCATAGAACTGTGAGTACCTTGAAGGCAAATACTGTGTCTCATCTCTGTGTGGTAATAAGAACTAGTGTGTAGTAGATGCATGGTAAATAATTGTCAAAGAAGTTAATTATAGTGAACATCTGTCTTAAGAGAAGTCAAGGAGGTGAAAGGAAGCAAAACACAGTACCCCATGTTAGTTTGCTTCCTGTTTTTGTATACAAATTTATCAGTTGGCCCAATAATATCCTTGACAGCATAAATGTTTCTACAGGTAGCCCTCCCCTTCAGCCTATAAAGGTTCCTGCCCACTGATTGACAGTGGGGGAGTTGGCCTTTAGACAGATGTCTGCCCTCCCCACCCCGCAGTTGCCAGCACTGGCAACAGAACAAACTTTCCTTTCACCAACCTGGGCCTCTTTAATGCCTCTTGGGTGGTGAGCAGCCCAACCTCACTTTTTGGTAACAATACTTAGAGATACCTACATGGTAGGCTATTGAAGAATCTTCTTTGGGTTTTAGAAAGCTTGTTCATACTTGAGCTGTGACCCTGAAATGTTCTTGTTGGACCAACTCCTTGAAATTCTGGCACTGAAAAAGTGCCACAAGAATGACCGTTTTCATGCAGCCATGCCCAACGCTTTGGTGGGACTCACCTGAGGAATGCAAAGCATCCTATGAGGCCCTTTTAGGGCAGGCCCTCTAACTTATTTTTGTACTCCCATTGTTGAATGAATGAATGAAAGATCAAATTCTAAACTGGTTAGTGTGGGTACCCACTCAGATCTACAGAGGTGATATGAAGGTTATTTTAAACAAGATATTTGAGACCCAGCAGATGCAGAAAGAAGCTTTTTTGGAGCATCTTGTATATGAATAAAAGCAGAATCTTCTGAGGGTAAAGTTGCTATAAATCTACTCATGGGAGTTTTACAGCCTGGGAAAAGATAGACCTCTCACATTTGCATAGACAGACATTATCACAAATTATTTTCCATCCCATTTATTCCCTTAAAATCTCATTTATTTCCTGTAGAATCCCTATTTGCTTCCCCCCACACACTGAGTTCAATTCAGTTCAGTCACTCAGTCATGTCCAACTCTTTGTGACCCCATGGGCTGCAGCATGCCAGGCTTCCCTGTTCATCACCAACTCCTGGAGCTTACTAAAACTCATGTCCATCGAGTCAATGATGCCATCCAACCATCTCATCCTCTGTTGTCCCCTTCTCCTCCCACCTTCAACCGTTCCCAGCATCAGGGTCCTTTTTAGTGATTCAGTTCTTCACATCAGGTGGCCAAAGTATTGGAGTTTCAGCTTCAACATCAGTTCTTCCAATGAAATTCAGGACTGATTTCCTTTAGGATGGATTGGTTGGATCTCCTTGCAGTCCAAGGGACTCTCAAGCATCTTCTCCAACACCACAGTTCAAAAGCATAAATTCTTTGTGCTCAGCTTTCTTTATAGTCCAACTCTCACATCCATACATGACTACTGGAAAAACCATAGCCTTGACTAGATGGACCTTTGTTGGCAAAGTAATGTCTCTGCTTTTTAATATGCTGTCTAGGTTGGTCTATGTTGTCTAGCTTTTCTTCCAAGGAGCAACTGTCTTTTAATTTCACGGCTGCAGTCACCATCTGCAGTGATTTTGGAGCCCCCCAAAATAAAGTCTCCCACCATTTTCATTGTTTCCCCATCTATTTGCCATGAGGTGATGGGAGTGGATGCCATGATCTTAATTTTCTGAATGATGAGTTTCAAGCCAACTTTTCACTCTCCTCTTTCACTTTCATCAAGAGGCTCTTTAGTTCTTCTTCACTTTCTGTCATAAGTGTGGTGTCATCTGCGTATCCGAGGTTATTGATATTTCTCCTGGCAATCTTGATTCCAGCTTGTGCTTCATCCAGCTCACTGCACGACAGGCCAATGAATCCAAGAGCTGAGGCATTGAATCAAAGAATATGACTTTATTTGAAAAGTTGGCTGACTAATGTCTCAAAACAATTATCTTCCTTTGGTCTGGATGTCAGGTTTCTTTATGGATCAGAGATGGGCGAAGGTGAATAAACAAGGTAAAAAGGCCATTAATCTTGCAAGTGTTTCTAGAACGGCAAGTCTCAGGCAGGGTGATGTGTTAATTTCTTCCTTCCTGCCATCTGTAGGTAGACAGGGTTCTGAACAAGGCACTTTATTTTAACAGTCAGGCAGAGGGGCAGGATTCGCTGAGGCAGGCCTTTACATATGATTATAACAACAAAAGCAAGTCGAAGAAACAGTTCCAACATGGAGTTTGAATTGATTTTTCCCTGCAATATATATATATATATTTATTTATTTATATATTGAGAAATGAAATATTTCAGTAAACATGGATGTCACAGTCACCAGTGATTTTAGCTCTCCAATGTGAGCTGGTGAGCCCTAAGGGCACCCAGCAAGGAGAAGAATAACTGCGGTCTGGTAGCCATCAGACTGAAGCCACTCCCTACGGTGAGCCTGAAGGGAGCTCAGGATGTGAACAACATAAGATACTGGCCCAGGATAGCTGAGATGCTTATGAAAGGAATGATGTCAGCGAGCCCACTCTGAGTCTTCCTACACATAGAAAAGCACTAAATTCCTTCACTTGGGACATCCAGTGTTCTTTAATTAACAACAATCTTTTCATGTTCACACTACCTGCCCTTTGCTGCAAAACTTCTATACAACCTGGCTCTTCCCCTCGCCTCCTCAGAGTAGTTCTCTCAGGGTGACTTGGGATACTATCTCCTGGGCTTGAAGTCCTAAATATTTCTGCTGAATTAAACTTAGCTCTCAACTTTTAGGTTGTGAATATTTTGTAACTTTGCAATATAGGCATAATGTGCTCAGTCATGTCCAACTCTTTGCAACCCCATGGACTCTAGCCTTCCAGGCTCCTTTGCCCATGAAATTTTTCAGCAAGAATACTGGAGTGGGGTGCCATTTCCTACTCCAGGGGATCTTCCTGACCCAGGGATCCAACCCATCTCCTGCACTAGCAGGCAGATTCTTACCACATAGCCCCCTACATATATATTAGTAGGGGGTTTCCCTGGTTGCTTTGTGGTAAACAACCTGCCTGCAATGTCAGAGATGCAAATTCGATCCCTGGGTTGGGAAGATACCCTGGAGGAGGAAATGGCACCAACTCCAGTATTCTTGACTGGGAAATCACATGGACAGAGGACCCTGGCAGGCTGCAGACCATGGGATCGCAGAAGAGTTGGACATGGCTTAGCGAATAAACAATGATAATAACAACAAATATATATGTGTGTGTGCGCTTCCCAGGCGGCATTAGTGGTAAAGAATATATATATATACACACACATATATATATACTCATATATGTCTGAGTCACTTTGTTATACACCTAAAACTAACACCATAATGTAAATCAACTGTATCTTAAAAGTAAATAATAAAAATAAAATTGTCTTCCAGCAAATACAGGTCTCTTTCTGGGAGGAAAGTCTATTGCCAAGAAATATGATGTTCTCTGCCGAGGTCCAGCCCTGGCTGATCCAGGGAGTTCGAAGCGGGGACGGCGTCGGCGAGGATCAGGATACAATAGCTTCAATTAGATATTAATTAGAGATATAAAGAGTAATAGAATGAGGATAGCTCAGTAGGAAAATTCAGTGGAGAAAAGAGGCTGAGTAGCTTGGTTTACGCAGGAGACCAATAAAACTTCAAGACAAGAAGTTTGCACCACTTACGTAGGCCGCAGGCATCCTTCCGTTCTCCCGAAGGAGAGGAGACTCTGAGGCCTCCCTGGTTGGATCTTAGAAGCCCAGGCAAAATTAGTAAGCTTGGTGGGTTCCGCGCTCCAGATGGAGACTCAGCCAGAGTTTGAGAGAGAGAGCGACATGGGGAGACCAGTATTTCGAGAAACTGATCCCAATTCTTTATTTTCCAGAGTCTGTTTTTATACACTGAGGTGTTATACAAAAGTCACGTGGGGTCAGCCATCCTGACGTTTATCAAAGTCAGGTGCTTCATACAAATGTCTACAGAGGTCTTAGGGGTGTTACATCATCTTCTGGCCAGGGGGGCCTGCTGACAATTTATGACCCTCTCCTTGTGACAGTGGTCAGTCAACCGGACACTTATTTCTCCAGGGGTGATTATTCTTAAAAAAGACTCCACCTTCCGAAGGTACCAGATAAAGTTACATTCCTATAGGGTGAGGGTGTAGTGTGTTTTAATTAAGGAAAGAATTTACTTAGCCTAAGGTCTAACGTGATTAATATCAAAGGTTAATACTTATTTCTTGTATATATTCATTAATGTGTGTAAGGGCAGGGGATGTGGAGACTTAGCAACAAACATTGGCTCAACAAATGAAAAACCCTTCACCAATACAATTTCTAATCAGCCCACTATACTATACTAATAGTTTTCTAACTTCTCTAAAGAATCTGTTTTTAGAAGGTTTAAAGCATCTCATGCCTCTCACGGTTGGGAGGCTGTGAGCAATCACATGTGGCCGGACAAGCCTGTCAGGTAGGCTAGAGAACCTTCAGAGGAGTTTGTAAGTTTGGAACACTCCTGTCATGCCCAGGAATTATTATTAACTGGAACTCTAAGTTAACTCCTTATCCGAAAGAGGTGGTGGGGGACAGTCCTCGTAAAGTCAGAGGTGTAGGTGAGAGCACAAAGTAGTAAAGTAGGCAGGCTCTGGTTTTAGGGGTAGATGTTCAGGAATTTCCAGGGGGACTCCTGAGGCTCGATCCCGCCTTTGCGTATGTCGAGCCTCCTTCCTCACGATCTTTGCCACAGGTGGAGGTCCTCCCGCCGGCTCCCCGCAGTTCTCTATTTCTTCTCTAGAGGGGATTTTGCATTTTGGCTTTTCTCAAGTTCCTTTCCTCTACTCTGGCCTATGGAAGGATAGGTCAGTGTAGATAAGATCGGCCACACACTGTTTGTCGTCAGCCCAGGAGTATAGAATTGGCCAGAACTGGGTGAGTCACACAGAGGCTTCCTTCTCCTCCGTGTTCAGGTAATCATCCCTTCTCCAGATCTAGGGATCCTTCCAGCTGGGGGCAACTGGACACCTCTTGCCTTTCCCCTTGCAGAGGTGCTGGCAGGAGATGTGGAATTCTGGCCAAAGCAGCTCCAGGACTTCTGGGGAGAGAAAGGACCTTCCTTTTTCTCCCCTTTCTGTGATCATATGCGATGTGCCTTTTGCTAAACTCATGGCAACCCACTCCAGTATTCTTGCCTGGAAAATCCCATGGACAGAGGAGCCTGGTAGGCTGCAGTCCATGGGGTCTCTAGGAGTCGGACGCGACTTCACTTTCACTTTCACTTTTCACTTTCATGCATTGGAGAAGGAAATGGCAACCCACTCCAGTATTCTTGCCTGGAGGATCCCAGGGACGGGGGAGCCTGGTGGGCTGCCGTCTATGGGGTCACACAGAGTCGGACACGACTGAAGTGACTTAGCACCAGCAGCAAGGGCTATTTAGTGCAGAACAAAGACTTGGTTGGGGTTCAAGCATCAGTGCTATAGTGACTTTCTCTGCTGCTTATAGAAAGAAAGGTTCTTATTGGCAGCCCCCAAAGAGGGTGCCTTGGGCAATTCCCAATCCCTTCCTAACATGACCTTGTTTTCCTGTGGACTGAGACCAAGATGTTCCTCCCACCCTGCTCTTCTTGAAACCCAATCCCCTTTTAATTTGTATAAGGTCCACATTCCTGGGATAGACTGATTGCAGAAACTGCTTTCTCCCTCAGAGACCAAGCTAGAGACTTAGGTAAGAAGCCCAAGAGTTGGTTTCAGAGGCTGCTTCTGCTTGAGGGTTTGAGAAGGGGGTTCCAGAATGACCGAGACTAGCCTGAGAATCAGGATGGGCAGACATGAGCAGTGGGTAGAGCTGGGGTCAGGAAAGGAAGACGCAGGCTGCAGGGAACCCATGAGGCTGGAGAAGGGACAGCACTCTGGCTGGGGAGACTCAAATCTCTCTTAGGAACACAATGGCGTCCCTATGTTGTGGTGTCAGACACGGAGCTGAGCTTCCCTTGCATTGGAGGACAAGAGGGCTCTATCAACTGTGATCCTGGGTGAATACTGGGTGGTTATTTCAGGGGTACAGCTTGTCTTACTCAAAATCTTTCTTATTAATGGTTTATTCAAAAGGATCACCTAATGAGCTGCATGAGTGTATTTTATTTTCCAAATATATTTCATATCAAAAGACTTTCTATATTCAAAGACAAGACTTCTAGGATTTTAGGTCATTTCTGAGGTCACCACCTAGAGAGGCGGACGACCCCTCTGTAGGAAGTGGGGGTCAAATGTTTGTGGGAAGAGTATATGTGAGTGTCTCCTTACTTAGAAAAACTCTTAGGAGGACAGACATCTTTCTGGTTGACTGTAAGCCAGGGAGGCTACAGGTGGGAGCTGGGGTTCTCTTTCTAAGGTGATGCTTTTCCTCCTCTCCCCCTTTTCTCATTCAGATTCCTCCAGTGGAGTGAGGTCATCATGGCTCTGAAGTCTCTAGTCGTGTTGCCACTGCTGGTCCTGGTGCTGCTGCTGGTGCGGGTCCAGCCTTCCCTGGGCAAGGAATCTGCAGCTGCCAAGTTCGAGCGGCAGCACATGGACTCTGGCAACTCCCCCAGCAGCAGCTCCAACTACTGCAACCTGATGATGTGCTGCCGGAAGATGACCCAGGGGAAATGCAAGCCAGTGAACACCTTTGTGCATGAGTCCCTGGCCGATGTTAAGGCCGTGTGCTCCCAGAAGAAAGTCACTTGCAAGAATGGGCAGACCAACTGCTACCAGAGCAAATCCACCATGCGCATCACAGACTGCCGTGAGACTGGCAGCTCCAAGTACCCCAACTGCGCCTACAAGACCACCCAGGTGGAGAAACACATCATAGTGGCTTGTGGCGGTAAACCGTCCGTGCCAGTCCACTTCGATGCTTCAGTGTAGATCTCCACCTGAGGCCAGAACAGTGAGATGCACCGCTTCATCACAAAGGCATCTGCCTCTCCCTCTTGTTTCCTTACCCTGAGGGCAATAACTCAAGTTAGTTAAGGTTTTTATCCCTGCAACCCCCACCACACACACCCACCCACACACACACACCCATGTTTCCCTGGCATGAGGGCAATAACTCAAGCTAGTTAGGGCTCTTATCCAACATACACATGCTCCCCTGGCCTGAGGCTTGCCCCTGTGTAGTTTGGGGATTGAGAAGTGGGTTGTGATATGGGACCCATGTTAACCTAATCACTGCTACTTTCAATAAAACACACTTGCAACCACCTGAATTACTGATGCTGTCCCCATGCATGAGGGCTTCAGTGGTTGTGGTACATAGGCTTAGTTGCTCCAGGGCTTGTGGAATCTTCCTGACCCAGTGACTGAACTCATATCCCCTGCATTGACAGGCAGTGCCACCAGGGATGTCTCCATTTTACTTTTTTTTGAGGAGCTATTGCCAAATCAGAAAGATGCTTCGCTCTCACTTGGAAACTTGGAACTCTCCTTTCAGAGGCTAGAAAGGACTTCAGAGATCACCAAATGAGGGGATGATAAGTAGATTTCAGCTTGTGGACCAACTCTAAGTGGAAATGCCTGCCTAGAATGTTGTAGAAAAATGCCTAAACAGTGATGTGATGGAGCAGTGGTCTCCACCAAAGGCTTGAGGGAGGGGAGGGTGTTCGTGTCATCCATTGGCAATCCCTGAGCTAATGAAACCCCTGCCTTTTACAGGAGGGCACCCTGAGTCTTAGAGAGGTTAAGTGACCTGCTCCTGGCATCTGTTAGTTAGCGTCTGACTGAGACCAGACCCTGGGTGTCCTGGCCACTCAGTTGTTGCTCCTTCCACTACTGGAGTCTGCCACAAGGGGGAAATCCCCCAGTCTCCCTCCTTCACGGAGAGCTGTGGAGTCATAGCTTTCTTTGTCCGAGTTGTTGGGAGCTGTCACAGGTTCCCAGTGCACCTGTGAGGCTACTCAGTTCTCCACAACCCTTGCTTACATCATTGAAAAGACTAGACTCGGCTTCTGTCAGCATGTAATCCTTTCATATGATCCTCTGTGCACACTTGCATCCGGTTATAGACAAGTTCACAGAACCAGAGAGAGATCCTGCTGCTGCTCCTGCTAAGTCGCAGCAGTCATGTCTGACTCTGTGCGACCCCATAGCCGGCAGCTCACCAGGTCCCTGGTCCCTGGGATTCTCCAGGCAAGAACACTGGAGTGGGTTGCCACTTCTTTCTCCAATGCATGAAAGTGAAAAATGAAAGTGAAGTCGCTCAGTCATGTCCAACTCTTAGTGACCCCATGGACTGCAAGCCTACCAGGCTCCTCTGTCCATGTGATTTCTCAGGCAAGAGTGCTGGAGTGGGGTGCCATTGCCTTCCTACTGCCAACCAATTTAACCAGCGCTGTCATCATGTGTACATTTATAAATAGTGGAATCAATTGTGTGTTTTTAGGTAAAGTGAGTGCTTAACCTTGGAGTCTGTGGTGTGAGGGGCGGACAGCTGATTCAGTGGTAGTAGGGATCTCACTACTTACAGTGAGGATGGAGGAGGGAAAAAAAGGGAAGCTGTTTCTAGATCTATTTTCTGTAGATAGACTTTTCCCTAAGTTCATTTAACTCTTGCTTCCAAACCAGAAGTTCCTCATTAATCCTGCTGAGCTAGAGCTAAGAGAGCACTTTAGTGAAGGTTCAAACACTCACTTGGAGTTTTGCTGCATCTACTCTGTAGAGTCACCAGTTCTGGCTACTGGTTCTCTGCATGTTCTGGGCCAGGGGACCATGTGAGCCTCCTTCTTTGGGTTCCACTTTTCCACTGCAGGGGGCAGTGTTCCCTCCCTGGTTGGGGATCTAAGAGGCCACATGGTGGGACCAAAAAAACCAAACACCACCACCAACAAAAACCAGAGGTTTCTCTTCTGTGGAGAGAGTATTGCTGCCCCACAAATAAAGGAGTACTAACCTCTTCCAGGAGACTAACTCAGGCAGATTAATCTTAAAATTGAGGTGCTAACTGTGAAGATGGGCACCTGTACAAAGACAGAAATGACTATATCCTGTGATTCTTCTAAGATTGTTCTGATGGGAGGGATTGCCCTGCAACAATATTGCTACACTGGTGGACACCCCTCACTCAGTCAAACTGTGCTGTCATCTCTGGAATCTGGCAGAAAGTGAAAAATAAAAGCCATTTTTATAAAATAAATAATAGAAAATTCTGGAACAGTCATCCATTTCATAATTTGATCACTTTGAGAAAAGTTTTAGAAAAATGAACTAGAAAGTAGGTGAAGTCAAGCCTGAGCTTTCAGGGTTTTGTCTGTGAAATACCAACAGTCACTGAGGCTGGCCCAGATATCCCTCCATGGATTGGTAAATAAGGGCCTTTGGTTAGAAGAATGTGCATTTTGTTTCACCAGCAGTGAGATGTGTTAACACTCTAAGGTAAGGTAAGTGAAGTCGCTTAGTCATGTCCGACTCTTCGCGACCCCATGGACTGTAGCCTACCAGGCTCCTCCATCCATGGGGTTTTCCAGCCAAGAGTACTGGAGTTGATTGCCATTTCCTTCTCCAGGGGATCTTCCCAAGCCAGGGATGGAAACCAGGTCTCCTACACCGCAGGCAGACACTTTACGGTCTGAGCCACTGTGGCGCTTTAGAGTTGACGCTCTAAACTGAAACAAAACCCAAGAACTTTAAGGACAAGTCCCTACCCTTCTCATCAGGTGCACTTGAAAGGGCTCATCAGGATAGTTCACCACTGAGGGCCACATTTCAAAGTTATCAGCTCTCAGGCTGCCGTCCTGAAAAGGGAAAATAACTGAAATATTCAGCAGGAGGACACAAGTTAAACAAGTGATGGCACCAATGCAGGATGGCACATTTTGCTGCCATAAATTCTACCCTAGAAGAACTACATGGGAGTGGAAAACATTCCTTTTATGTTGCTGAGTGAAAAAGCAGAACATGGAATAGTATGTATCTCCCCACACATTTTACTTCTAAGTGTAATCAGGAAAAGTACTGGTTGGAAATTTGCAAATACCTAAAAGCATTTGTCTTTTGGTTGGTGAGATTACAACTGACTAGATTTGGAATTTTTCCAAATTTTCTAACGTTTATTACTGAATATGTGCTACTTTTTAAAACTAGAAACAAATTTAAAATGTCATTTAAAATAGTTGCCCCTTAAATCAGACATTCTGAGGTTCTCTCCAGTCCTCTGCTTGCTGCAGTGAAGACTGCACACTTACCTGGAATTCTGGACTCCTCCTCAGGAAGGTGATAAGGATGGGGGAATGTTTGGAATTCCAGGGCTGCTCAGAGAATTCCTGACTACTTTTTATGTGGTCAATCCACACCTTTCTCCCAAGAACCCTCCAGGTAAAATGTTTCCCCCTCCTTATAACTGCAGTTTCCCATCTGTTGTCCTTCAGAAGACTGATTGGTAACATATACCTTCCAGGGTATCTTTATTTTAATGCAACAATATTTTTTCTAAGAAGAATTGCCACTGACTTCTCCCTTGGTGTCCTGCCATCCACTCTAAGAAAAGTCAAAGAAGCTTGATGTCAGCAAGAAAGCAGGATCTTTGTGTGAATACATATAAAGGTATAATTAAAAGTTCTATTAAGGACTTCCTGGTGGCCCCAGTGGTTAACAATCTGGCTGCCAAAGCAGGGAACACCACTTCTATCCCTGGTCCAGGAAGATTCCACATGCCAGGGTACAAATAAGCCTGTGCACCACAGCTGCAAAGCCTGCCCTCCAGAGCCCGAGAGCCGCTGCTGCAGAAGCCCGGGCCGTAGAACCTGTGCTCTGCAACAAGAGAAGCCAGTGGAGTTAGAAGTCCATGCATGACAGCTAGAAAGTAACTCCTGCTCACTGCAAGTAGAGCTCACTGCAACCCCACGTGCAGCAACAAAAACTCAGCACAGCTAGAAAATAAGATGGTAAATACAAATTTTTTAAAGTTTCATTAAAAGCTCTGATACTTTTAAGCTGTGTGACCTCAAGCAAAGTGCTTCTATCTTCTTCTGAGTCACCCCAGAGCAGCTTGTATTAGCTACAGAGGGGTCCTTACAGACGGTCTTTCAAGCACCAAAAAAAGTACAAGCACTTTGCTTGAGGTTAGGTTAGGCATTATAATGGATCCTCTGAAAACTGATGCTGTGATGGAATGCTTGATTCTAACCCAGATTAATGCTCAGCTACTATGGTTAACAAGGCTTTAGAAAGGTATCTAAAAAGTTAGTAACATCATTCATGAGAGTAAAAAATGGAACTGTCACATTCATTTGGTTTGCATTTCTTTTCTTCTCTGGAAGAGTCTATCTCAAATGTCTTTAATTGCCCCATTATCTTAGATGATCAATATTGCAGGAAGGAAGATTCCACAAGGTCCTCTAAGGGATCAAACACATTGACTGATTCACATTAGTCAATGGTTACAGGTTAAGACTTTATAACTAAAACCATTGTTAAGGATATTCAGAGGATGTAAAGGAAATAAAGCCATTTCTTCTTTGACCTTCACTTCTTCCACTTTTTATTGTCCTGAGAGTGGTGTGTGTGTGTGTGTGTGTATGTGTGTGTTAGTCGTTTAGTGTGTCTGACTCTTTGTGACCCCATGGACTGTAGCCTGCCAGGCTCCTCTGTCCATGGAATTCACCAGGCAAAATACTGGAGTGGGTTGCTATTTCGGGGTTGAAAATCAGGAGGACACACAGTTCTGAACAGAACTGATGGTGCCCACAGGTCACAGAGCCTTGCCAGATAGAAGCTTTCAAATACTGATGGAAATGCCATGCCATTTACCTTCATGGCACAAGGACCTACAAAAAAGCAGGAAGAAACTTCCTATAGCCTTCCTTTTCTAGTATAAATGTCAGAGCTTACTCCCACTCCTTTCCTCATAGAAGTCTCATGCTTCTTCTGAGATGCAGATTGTTAGAATGATGGGAGTCAGAGTCTGAACTGAGGGGACTTGTGAGTGAAGTTGCAGAAGGAAGTTAGCCCATGTGAAAATTTGTGAGAACCTTCTTTCTTGATGTGCCTCTATTCCCTGATGCCAGAGAGCATTCCATGTCTAAAAAGCCTCTCCTTAAGGTTCCATAGCCGCAAGGGCCTCTATGTGCAGATACCAGCAATCTGGGGGACAGCAGGCAAGGGGAGGACTTCTTGTGAATAGTGGTGCTTGATGCATAAAAATTGTAAAACAGTGGAATAGAAAATATAATAGAAAACAGAAACAGATTCACAGACATAGAAAACAAACTTGTGGTGAAAGGGGTTGGGGAAGGAATAAATGAAAATTTGGGATTCAGTTCAGTTCAGTTCAGTTCAGTTGCTCAGTCCTGTCCGACGCTTTGCCACCCCATGAATCACAGCACGCCAGGCCTCCCTGTCCATCACCAACTCCCGGAGTTCACTCAGAGTCCATCGAGTCAGTGATACCATCCAGCCATCTCATCCTCTGTCCTCCCCTTCTCCTCCTGCCCCCAATCCCTCCCAGCATCAGAGTCTTTTCCAATGAGTCAACTCTTCGCATGAGGTGGCCAAAGTACTGGGTTTCAGCTTTAGCATCATTCCCTCCAAAGAAATCCCAGGGCTGATCTCCTTCAGAATGGACTGGTTGGATCTCCTTGCAGTTCAAGGGACTCTCAAGAGTCTTCTCCAACACCACAGTTCAAAAGCAGCAATTCTTCGACGCTCAGCTTTCTTCACAGTCCAACTCTCACATCCATACATGACTACTGGAAAAACAATAGCCTTGACTAGACGGACCTTTGTTGGCAAAGTAATGTCTCTGCTTTTGAATATGCTATCTAGGTTGGTCATAACTTTCCTTCCAAGGAGTAAGCGTCTTTTAATTTCATGGCTGCAGTCACCATCTGCAGTGATTTTGGAGCCCCCCAAAATAAAGTCTGACACTGTTTCCACTGTTTCCCCATCTATTTGCCATGAAGTGATAGGACCGGATGCCATGATCTTCATTTTCTGAATGTTGAGCTTTAAGCCAACTTTTTCACTCTCCACTTTCACTTTCATCAAGAGGCTTTTTAGTTCCTCTTCACTTTCTGCCATAAGGGTGGTATCATTTGCATACCTGAGGTTATGACCAACCTAGGTAGCATATTAAAAAGCAGAGACATTACTTTGTCAACAAAGGTCTGTCTAGTCAAGGCTATGGCTTTTCCAGTAGTCATGTATGGATGTGAGAGTTGGACTATAAAGAAAACTGAGTGCTGAAGAATTGATGCTTTTGAACTGTGGTGTTGGAGAAGACTCTTGAGAGTCCCTTGGACTGCAAGGAGATCCAACCAGTCCATCCTAAAGGAGATCAGTCCTGGGTATTCACTGGAAGGACTGATGTTGAAGCTGAAACTTCAATATTTTGGCCACCTGATGCGAAGAGCTGACTCATTTGAAAAGAATCTGATGCTGGGAAAGGTTGAAGGCATGAGGAGAAGGGGACAACAGAAGATGACATGGTTAGATGGAATCACTGACTCAATGGACATGAGTTTGGGTAAACTCTGGGAGTTGGTGACGGACAGGGAAGCCTGGCGTGCTGCAATTCACGGGGTCGCAAAGAGTTGAACTGAAGTTTAGTCACGGAGAACCTCATTGTCCAGTGGTTAAGATTATCACTTGCAATGCAGGGGATGAAAGTTCAATCCCTTGTTGAGGAACTAAGATCCCACATGCTGGGGACAGCTAAGCCCACGTACTGCAACTAGAGAGTCTATGTGTGGCAATGAAGATCTTGAATGCCAGAAGTAAGAACTTGATACAGCCATACAAACTAATAATATTAAAAAGAACAAACTAAAATTTGGTCAGTTACTTAGAAACCAACAATTGAAAATATAATTCTAGTTCTAAGGACTTCCCTAGGATTACAGGTGGCGCTAGTGATAAAGAACCCACCTTCTTATGGGGGTAGACTCAGAGATGTAAGATCGAATCTGCCTGGGTCCATCCCTGGGTCAGGAAGATTCCCTGGAAGGGGACATGGCAACCCACTCCAGTATTTCTGCCTGGAGAATCCCATGGACAGAGGAGCCTGGCGGGCTACATTCTATAAGGTTGCAAAGTATGGTACACCACTGAAGCGACTTAGCATGCTTAGTCACGAATGGTGACTAAGACGCCACACTTTGAGGGGACACAGGTTTGACCCTTTGTTGTGAGACTAAGATCCCATAGGCCAAGTAACAAATATATGTATGTATGTGTATATATATAGTACATGTACACACACACATACACACACACACACAAAATCTAACAACACTTTAAGCATATTTATTGTTAGAGGTAGCAGTTCAGTTCAGTCACTGAGTCATGTTTGACTTTTTATGACCCCATGGACTGCAGCATGCCAGGCTTCACTGTCTATCACCAATTCCTGGAGCTTGCTCAAACTCATGAACACTGAGTCAGTGATGCCATCCAAACATCTCATCCTCTGTCATCCCCTTCTTCTCCTGCCTTCAGTCTTTCCCAGCATCAGGGTCTTTTCCAAGGAGTCAATTCTTTGACTGGTGGCCAAATTATTGAAGCTTCAGCTTCAGCATCAGTCCTTCCAATGAATATACAGTACTGATTTCCTTTAGGATCTACTGGTTTGATCTCCTTGCTGACCAAGGGACTCTCAAGAGTCTTCTCCAACACCACAGTTCAAAAGCATCAATTCTTCAGTGCTCAGCTTTCTTTATGGTCCAACTCTCATATCTATACATGACTACTGGAAAAACTATAGTTTTGACTAGATGGACCTTTGTCAGTAATGTCTCTGCTTTTTAATATGTTCTGCAGGTTTGTCATAACTTTTCTTCCAAGAAGCAACTGTCTTTTAATTTCATGGCTGCAGTTACCATCTGCAGTGATTTTGGAGCCCAAAATATAAAGTCTGTCACTGCTTCCATTGTTTCCCCATCTATTTGCCATGAAGTGATGGGACTGGATGTCATGATCTTAGTTTTTTGAATGTTGAGTTTTAAGCCAACTTTTTTACTCTCCTCTTTCACTTTCATCAAGAGGCTCTTAGTTCTTCACTCTCTGCCTTAGGGTGGTGTCATCTGCATTATCTGAGGTTATTGATATTTCTCTTGGCAATTTTGATTCCAGCTTGTGCTTCATCCAGTCCAGCATTTCTCATGATATACTCTGCATATAAGTTAAATAAGCAAGGTGACAAACAGCCTTGATGGACTCCTTTCCCATTTGGAACCAGTCTGCTGTTCCATGTCCAGTTCTAACTGTTGCTTCTTGACCTGCATACAGATTTCTCAGGAGGCAGGTCAGGTGGTCTGGTATTCTATCTCATTAAGAATGTTCCACAGTTTGGTGTGATTTACACAGTTAAAGGCTTTAGTGTAGTCAATGAAGAAGAAGTAGACATGCTTCTGGAATTCTCTCGCTTTTTCTATGATCCAGTGGATGTTGGTAATTTAATCTCTGGTTCCTCTGCCTTTTCTAAATCAGCTTGAACATCTGGAAGTTCTCAGTTCATGTCTGTTGAAGTCTCGCTTGGAGAATTTTGAGCATTACTTTGCTAGTGTGTGAAATGAGTGCATTTGTGCAGTAGTTTGAACATTCTTTGACATTGCTCTTCTTTGGAATTAGAATGAAAACTTACTTTTTCCACTCCTGTGGCCACTGCTGACTTTTCCAAATTTGCTGGCATATTGAGTGCAGCGCTTTAACAGCATCCTCTTTTAGGATTTGAAATAGCTCAGCTGGAATTCCATCACCTCCACTAGCTATGTTAGTAGTGATGCTTCCTAATGCCCACTTAACTTCGCATTCTAGGATGTCTGGCTCTAGGTGAGTGATTATACCATTGTGGTTATCTGGGTCATTAGATCTTTTTTGTACAGTTCTTCTGTGTATTCTTGCCACCTCTTCTTAATGTCTTCTGCTTCTGTTAGGTTCATACTGTTTCTGTCCTTTATTGTGCCCATCTTTGCATGAAATGTTCCCTTGCTATCTCTAATTTTCTTGAAGAGATCTCTAGTATTTCCTATTCTATATTATCCTGTATTTCTTTGCATTCTTCATTTAAGAATGCTTCCTTATCTCTCCTTGCTATTCTTGGAACTCTGGATTCAGATGGATATGTCTTTCCTTTTCTCCTTTACCTTTCATTTCTCTTCTATTCTCAGCTATTTTTAAGGCCTCCTCAGACAACCATTTTGTCTTTTTGCATTTCTTCTTCTTGGGAATGGTCTTGATCACCGCCTCATGTACAGTGTTACAAATCTCTGTCCATAGTTCTTCAGGCACTCTATCAGATCTAATCCCTTGAATCTATTTCTCACTTCCATTGTACAATTGTAAGGGATTTGATTTAGGTCATACCCACATGGTCTAGCGGTTCAACTTCAGCTTCTTCGGCATTAGTGGTTGGGGCATAGACTTGGATTACTGTGATATTGAATGTTTTGCCTTGGAAATGAACAGAGATCATTCTGTCTTTTTTGAGATTGCACCCAAGTACTGTGTTTCGAACTCTTTTGTTGACTATGAGGACTACTCCATTTATTCTAAGGGATTCTTGCCCATGGTAGTAGATATAATGATCATTTGAATTAAACTTGCCATTAGAAGTATGAAAGATACTCTTGCGACCCCATGGACTGTAGCCCTCCAGGCTCCTCTGTCCATGAGATTTTCCAGGCAAGAATACTGAAGTGGGTTGCCACTTCCTTCTCCAGGGAATCTTCCTGACCAAGGGATGGAACCTGTGTTTCCTGCACTGGTAGGTGGATTCTTTACCACTCAGCCACCTGGGAAGCCCACAAAAGAAACACTTTCCTGAAGAAAATTCTTCCAGGTTTAATCAAATCAAACTTGAAGCTCATGAACTCTGCTGCAGATTTTCATTTATCTCTGTCTCATTTTCTCTCTCCTACATTAAGCCCCACAGGCCCCAGTGTGGATGAAAAGTCCATTTGGCATTTTGGGAACTATCTTTACTAACAAAAGGGAAACAGACACTTAAATATAACAAACACAACACAGGGGATTCTCCAGGGAATAGATTTCCTGTCACAGGGTTGGCATGACCTCAGGAAAATTATAAAGAGAAAATCCAATTTCTTAAAGGAAGAGACAATACTGACTGTAAACTATCATTGGAACAAAATAGGGATCAGCTCACAATGAGAAGCTATGTAAGATCTGACCTAAGCAAGTGCACAGCAGCACAATCTCAGGTGAACAGCTCTCTGCCCATAGGGACCCTCATAGTTGGGAAGTGTATCTATGAGCTTCTGAGGTCCTTCTGCAGAGGAAAGAGTGATGTAGTGAGTCTCATTACTGGACAGAGAAGTTGAGTGATACTTTCCCTGGAGGACCATGCTAACATTTCTAACATCAGCAGCTGTCATTAAGAGTATTCACTGAAATACCAGCAGCAGCCACACAACAAACTGTGTTAAGCAATGATGAATTCTGTTCAGATGTTAATTTCTTATAAATAGTAAGAATAGAGGAAATTTCCTGGCAGTCCAGTGTTCAGGACTCTGTGGTCTCACAGCAGAATGCACAGGTTCCACCAATGGTGAGGAAACTAAAATCTTGCAAGTTATATGGCCAAAAAAAGAGAGAGACAAGGGAGAATGTAAGCACAGAGATTTAGCATCATTATTATCGAGCAGCAGAGAAGGGTTGTGAACTGACCTACTGGATTACTAAGGATAGATGTTGAAAGTCATTTCATTAGTTTTCTATGTAGTTTTCCTTTTTGCCAAAACAGAGGAAGAGGTAGACCTATCTCTAACCAATTATTCCATACATTAATGGCAATGAAAGATCACCGATAGAATAAAGAAGTTCCATTTGATTTCCCCTTTCTCTCTCAGTAGTCTAATTTCCTTCTTTATTGGCCTTATTTATTGTGGTCTAATCAACCTAGGTTCCAAATAGGAAAAGGAGTACATCAAAGCTGTATATTGTCACCCTGCTTATTTAACTTATATGCACAGTACGTCATGAGAAACGCTGGGCTGGAAGAAGCACAAGCTGGAATCAAGATTGCCAGGAGAAATATCAATAACCTCAGGTATGCAGATGATACCACCCTTATGGCAGAAAGTGAAGAAGAACTAAAGAGCCTCTTGATGAAAGTGAAAGAGGAAAGTGAAAAAGTTGGTTTAAAGCTCAACATTCAGAAAACTAAGATCATGGCATCCGGTCCCTTCACTTCATGGGAAATAGATGGGAAAACAGTGGAAACATCCAGTCCCTTCACTTCATGGGAAACAGTGGAAACATCTGGTCCCTTCACTTCATGGGAAATAGATGGGGAAACAGTGGAAACAGTGTCAGACTTTATTTTTCTGGGCTCCAAAATCACTGCAGATGATGATTGCAGCCATGAAATTAAAAGACGCTTACTCCTTGGAAGGAAAGTTATGACCAACCTAGACAGCATATTCAAAAGCAGAGACATTTCTTTGTCAACAAAGGTCCATCTAGTCAAGGCCTTGGTTTTTCCAGTGGTCAGGTATGGATGTGAGAGTTGGACTGTGAAGAAAGCTGAGCACTGAAGAATTGATGCTTTTGAACTGTGGTGTTGGAGAGTCCCTTGGACTGCAAGGAGATCCAACCAGTCCATCCTAAAGGAGATCAATCCTGGGTGTTCTTTGGGAGGACTGATGTTGAAGCTGAAACTCCAATATTTTGGCCACCTGATGCGAAAAGCTGACTCATTGGAAAAGACCCTGATGCTGGGAAAGATTGAGGGCAGGAGGAGAAGGGACAACAGAGGATGAGATGGTTGGATGGCATCATCAACTCGATGGACATGGGTTTGGGTGGACTCTGGGAGTTGGTGGTGGATAGGGAAGCCTGTGTGCTGGGGTTCATGGGGTCGCAAAGAGTCGGACACACCTGAGCGACGGAACTGAGCTGAACTGAATCAACTTATCTGTGCAGAGAGCAGTCAGCCCCTCCTCTCTGGGTGCACAGCCAGTGAGTACAGCCTGCCCAGGTGCCTGACGACTTGTTCTCAGGATGTATTCATTGAACCTTACCAATCTTACAAAACTCTACATGTTCCTGATTAATATCAAGTCTTCCTTCTCATTTCTCTGCCTGAGTGATGCAAACCCTGAACCTGTCCCTGCCCCCACTGTAGTTTCTCCAGCAAAGGCTTCAGTCTCCTGAGGTCACCCATCTTCTCTTGTCTTTTATGTGCATTTCAGCTGTCTCCGTGGTGCAGCCTGAGGCTTGTGTCACTCATGCAAAAGTCTGGAGTCATGGACCTAGAGGCTATACAGATTCCTTTCCTGTGCCATCCACCCTCTCTCAGCTGTGTATCATAGGGAGACCTGTCCATCTGTGAACATGGACACACATTCCAAATTTCAGCTTAAGTGTCAGCTACTCCATGGAGCCTTCCTTGCACATTGAAAACTTTTTGTAATAGTCTGGCTCTCCCTATTAACTCTAAGTGCCTTGAGGGCAGGTACTGTGTCTCATCTCTGTATGTTAATAAGGACTAGTGTGTAATAGATACCTGGTAAATAATTGTCAAAGAAGTTAATTATAGTGCACATCTATCATAAGGGAGGTCAATGAGGTAAAAGGAAGTATAACTCCATATCTTTATGTTAGTTTGCTTCCTGTTTAGTTGGAAACTAAATTTATATAAGGAGACAACTGAACATGCAAGGCCACAAAAGCAGAACATAAGCAGCGCAGAACGAGGTTCTGTGAGTTCCGAGGAAGACGATCCCTCAGGGCTGAAACAGCCAGGCAAGACTATGGAGGGTCATGGGGTTGGTATTTGGAGTTTGGAGGTGAACAGGATGTGAATGGATGGGCAAGTGCACCCTAGGCAGCAGGAACAGCAAATGATTCAAAAGGAAATTCAGAAAATGGTAGACAATTTTGGCTGGAAGCAGTATATTTAAGCTTGATGCAATACTTTTATCAATCTATTTTGTATACAAATTTGTAAATTAGCCCAATAATATCCTTGATAGCATATTTCCCTCTAGTGCAGATTCTAGCCTGATGTGAAGTGTCACATTTAGTTGTATGTCTCCTTAGCCAATTTTACTCTGTTACATTTCCATACTCTTTCTTTGTCTTTTAGGTCTTCAAAATTTTTGAGAAAGTCATCATCCCCTTTTAAAATATTTCCCTTTAAATACACCTCATATTTTGGAGCAGTTTTAGGTTCACAGCAAAATTGAGCAAAAAACACTGAGAATACCCAGACACTACCCCCACTCCCACCCCTGCCACAGGTCCAGCAGCCCCCGTGATCAACATCCTCCACCAGAGGGGTACATTTGTTACAACTGGTGAACCAGGGACACATTAGAGTCACTGAAAGCCTAGTTCACATGATGGTTCACTCTTGGTGGTGTGCATATGTATGCAATTTAAATTTGCTTTGTTTTCTTGTTAATTTTATTTTTTTTTTAATTTGCAGGTCTCCAGTCACTGAACCGTAATAGATAGACAAAAAAATTTCTTTCTCTCCTGTATTACCCTCCCATTAGGTTATCATATGTCCCTTCTTCCAATACACAACATTAACACTTGTATTCATTGTATAAAGAAAGTTGAGCGCTAAAGAATTGATGCTTTTGCACTGTGGTTTTGGAGAAGAATCTTGAGAGTCCCTTGGACTGCAAGGAGATCCAACCAGTCCATCCTAAAGGAAATCAGGCTTGACTATTCATTGGGAGGACTGATGCTGAAACTGAAACTCCAATACTTTGGCCACCTCATGCGCCTACCTAACTCATTGGAAAAGACCCTGATGCTGGGAAAGATTGAGGGCAGGAGGAGAAGGGGACTGCAGAGGATGAGATGGTTGCATGGCATCACTGACTCGATGGACATGAGTTTGAGCAAGCTCAAACTTGGGGACTTGGGATGGACAAGGAATCCTGGCGTGCTGCAATCCATGGGGTCACAAAGTGTTGGACACGACTGAGCAACTGAACTGAACTCATTTTCTCACTCTTGTAATATACCTAAAGGAGTTTGAGAATTATTTGCCCCTGTCACTATAATATTTATCACTATAATAAATAAGACTACTAAAAATGTTTAGAATATGTTTGCAAATTTTCCCGTACCCCTACCATACTCTGCTTAAGATGGAAGGGTCACAATGAAACCATAAAATCAGAAGAGAGAATGAAAGTGTTGTTGTTTGGTAGTGTGATATGCAGCAAGAGATAACCAAGATGATGTTACTGGTCTTAGGTTATACTGTGGCACCAGGCTCAAATTTCTATCTGTGTACTCCCAGAGTCTGTAGTTTCTTTTCATTATGTTGTATTCCATGAAGTCACAGATGAAGAGTTAAGTGGGCCTTTAATCAGGAATATGAAGTTGTTTAGAGGCAGAGGATAACAGACAGATAAGCAGGCCAAGAGGGCAAGAGTGCTCTCTTTTCTTTCTTAAGTTTAACCATTGGGTAAAATGGATGGATAATGAGGAGCATACCCTAAAGAGCTGGAAAGTCAATGAAAGTTCAGAGCAAACTTTCTGAATGTCTATCCATCCTACCACTCTCCACTCTGAATCTCATTTTAAATGCTTTTCTCTGGAAGAGGAGATTCTCTGGAACTTGAGCATCTGCTGCTGCTGCTAAGTTGCTTCAGTCATGTCTGACTCTGTGGGACCCCATAGATGGCAGCCCACCAGGCTCCCCCGTCCCTGGGATTCTCCAGGCAAGAACACTGGAGTGGGTTGCCATTTCCTTCTCCAATGCATGAAAGTGAAAAGTGAAAGTGAAGTCGCTCCGTCATGTCCGACTCTTAGGGACCCCATGGACTGCAGCCCACCAGGCTCCTCCGTCCATGAGATTTTCCACACAAGAGTACTGGAGTGGGGTGCCATTGCCTTTTCCGATAGCAGCATCTCAGAAATGTTAAATAAATATTCCACTGTCCCCTGAGAACTTAATGATTTTACTGTTCTGGTGAATAAGGGCTGTCACTCCAGTCATCTAAGCTGGCTGACCAGCTTTCAGCTTTGAGATGCTAAGGGTCTGATTTGAAACTGCTGTCAGGCAGCATCCCCCAGAAGCTAAACAGGGACTAAAGACTCTGGAGAGGCAGTTCAGGAGACAGGACAGGACAGGGGATGCAGGTATGCTACTGCTTTGAGTCTGCTCCCTCCTTTCTGGCTTCTCTTTCTTCTGGGTGCATAGTTTAGACATCTCTTCCTCCAGGCTTCATCCACTTCCTTTTTTTTTTTTCTTTTCCATCCCATCCCCCTTTCCCCCACTTCAGACTCAGGCATTGACATGGCTCCCACCATCACCACTCTAGAGTTATGCTTGGTCTATACACAGGGTCCTGATTCTCTCTCAGAGGCATTGCTTTCCACTTGTCAGTGTCTGCTGCACATTCCTCTGATATTAATCTCAGTGTGTCTACAATGACTCATGACCTTCACAGGTGCCCCAAGCCTGGATCTATCTTCCCTGTGTTTCCTGACATGTCCCCTCTATTTATGCTGCTCTCTGATTCTACATAAAGACAGAATTTAAAGGCCCGTCAGTTCATCTCTCCCTTCCAATGAAAAACAGTCACTGTCACTCCTATTAACTTAAAATCAAAACTGAACTTGTGACTGTTAAAGAAACAGTGTCAATACTGGTAATAATAATACTACCACAACATCAATTAAGGGCTTACTATGGGCTCTAACTAGGGTGAACATATAATTTACTGTCCGAACTGGGACATTTTCAAGAATTGAAAGAAAAAGAGCACTATTATTAATTTTTCCAGGGAGCAGGCATAAATAGAGATAGTTGTAGGCAAACAGGGACTTACAGTTCCATAGCTATGAACCACTGTTTCTTGTTATTACCTCACCTGGAAGAAGGAGGCAAGGGAGCTCTCTGGAATCTCTAATCCCACCATGAGGTCTCCGCTGTCTTGACCTAATCACCTCCCTAAGGCCCCACCCACCTCCTAATGTCATCATGCTGAGAGTTAGGTTTTAATACAAGAACTTTGAGGGAACACATTCAGTAAGGTACTTTAATTATCCCCAGTTTACAGGTTAGGAAACAAACTACAGAAGTTACAAAATGATCTTTTAAACAGTACATTAGAACTTCTCTGTGTAAGTCTACACTCATCCAGAAGAATGTCAATCAGTTTTTCAGGAATCATTAAAAAGTTGAACCGAATCCACACCCCAAATCCATCCACATATATACATTTAATATACATATTAGTATATAAACACACACACATGCACACAGGTATACGTTTCAACTATCCTTTATGATTTAGAAAAGGCAGAGGAACCGGAGACCAAATTGCCAACATCCATTGGATAATGGAAAAAGCAAGACAGTTCCAGAAAAACATCTACTTCTGCTTTATTGACTATGCCAAAGCCTTTGATTGTGTGGATCACAACAAACTGTGGAAAATTTTTAAAGAGATGGGAATACCAAACTACCTGACCTGCCTCCTGAGAAATATGTATGCAGGTCAAGAAGCAAGAGTTAGAACTGGACATGAAACAACAGACTGGGTCTAAATCGAGAAAGGAGTACGTCAAGGATGTATATTGTCACCCTGCTTATTTAACTTATATGCAGAGTACATCATGAGAAATGTCAGGTTGGATGAAGCACAAGGTGGAATCAAGATTGCTGGGAGAAATATCAATAACCTCAGATATGCAGATGAAACCACCCTTATGGCAGAAGGTGAAGAAGAACTAAAGAGCCTCTTGATGAAAGTGAAAGAGGAGAGTGAAAAGTTGGCTTAAAACTCAACATTCAGAAAACTAAGATCATGGCATCTGGTCCCATCACTTCATGGCAAACAGATGGGGAAACAGTGGAAACAATGTCAGACTTTACTTTTTTGGGCTCCAAAATCACTGCAGATGGTGACTGCAGCCATGAAATTAAAAGACAATTGCTCCTTGGAATGGAGAAGGCAACGGCACCCCACTCCAGTACTCTTGCCTGGAAAATCCCAAGGACGGAGGAGCCTGGTAGGCTGTAGTTCATGGGGTCGCTAAGAGTCGGACACGACTGAGCGACTTCACTTTCACTTTTCACTTTCATGTATTGGAGAAGGAAATGGCAACCCACTCCAGTGTTCTTGCCTGGAGAATCCCAGGGACGGGGGAGCCTGGTGGGCTTCCGTCTATGGGGTCCCACAGAGTTGGACACGACTGAAGCGACTTAGCAGGGGCAGCAGCAGCTCCTTGGAAGAAAAGCTATGACCAACCTAGACAGCATATTAAAAAGCAGAGACATTACTTTGCCAACAAGGGTCTGTCTAGTTAAAGCTATGGTTTTTCCAGTAGTCATGTATGGATGTGAGATTTGAACTATAAAGAAAGCTGATGGTGAAGAATTGATGCTTTTGAACTGTGGTGTTGGAGAAGACTATTGAGAGTCCCTTGGACAGCAAGGAGGTCCAACCAGTCTATCCTAAAGGAAATCAGTCCTGAATATTCATTGGAAGGACTGATGCTGAAACTGAAACTCCAATACTTTGGCCACCTGATGTGAAGAACTGACTCATTGGAAAAGACCCTGATGCTGGGAAAGATTGAAGGCGGGAGTTGAAGGGGATGACAGAGGATGAGATGGTTGAATGGCATCACCGACTCAATGGATATCAGTTTGAGTAAACTCCGGGAGTTGGTGATGGACAGGGAGGCCTGACGTACAGCAGTCTGGGGGTTGCAAAGAGTCGGACATGACTGAGTGACTGAACTGATTGCTTTGCCAATTATCCAGCCTGTCTATTTTACACAGATGAAACTGAGATCTAGAGAGGTGAATAATTTTCCCTGAAAACAGAAAAACTGTCGTGAAGCTGCAACCAATATATTTAGTCTATCCACTCTATTAGCTCTTGTCAAATTCTTCAGAGCAATTTGTGGAGATAAATATCACATGTTATGTATATAAAGAAGCTGAAATGGACCAGGAATGTATGTCCTCAGCCTTCCTTTTGTCTGGAAAAAATTTAGCCAAAGAATAAGCTAAATCACAGAAATGAGAAAATGCAGAAGCAAAGAACAATAGTCCAATAAGACTGATAAAGTTTAGTCATTAAACACAGTCAAGGACTTTTAGCTCCTTCTCAAGGGCTATAGACAATATTCTGAGCCATGTCTTGTGAGCTGTCTTTTAGAGACTGAAACTCCCACCAAGTGGAAGAAGTTAACTACACAGTGACCAGATTGTAGCCATGAAATAAGCTGCAGAAGTTATGAAAATTTGCCTCAAGGGAAAGGGAACAAACTCACCTTAGAACGGAAGATTAACTGTACTTAGAAAACAATCAAGATGATGCCAGTCAGACCACCAATGACCAATTTCGAGATGACTGTCAGAGCTAACAGTGCTGTTTCTACATCTTAGCCCCCTTCCCATAAAGGTCCTGCCCACTGATTGTCAGTGATGGGGGAGCTGGCCTTTGGAGAGATCCTCTCCTACCCCCATCCTTGCCCCATTGCTGGCATCCAAAATAAAACAAACTTTGCTTTCCACCAACTTTGTCTCTATTGGCTTTTGAGCAGCAAGCTGGTGGACCCCACTTTCAGTTACAAAACCACAGCTGTGATGTATGTCAAAGTACATAAGAAGAATCCCTAGAGATTAATACTGTTTTTGAATATGTGTGATGACAGTAAAACCTGTAGCTGTGATTTAATGTATTGGAAATGAGCGCCCCTCAGTAATGGGTCATGGGCTTCTCTAGTGACTCAGTAAAGAATCTGTCTCCAATGCAGGAGACCCGGGTTTGATCCCTGGGTTGGGAAGATCCCCTGGAGAAGGAAATGGCAATCCACTCCAGTATTCTTGCCTGGAGAATTCCATGGACAGGGGGACCTGGCAGGCTACAGGCCATGGGGTCGCAAAGAGTTGCATACAGCTGTGTGACTAACTTTCACTTTCAGTAATGAGTTATAAACTCAGACTACACAGATAACTTACTCCATGACCTAGATGACAACAGAGGTGTTGCAAGTGTTTTTAGAAACCTATTTCAAAACAGATATTTGAGGAAAGGGGAGGAAAGTGTCTCAAGTTCCACTTGTACAACCAGTTTCCATAGATGAAAAGAACATTACTGTTCTGCTCATATTCCAGGTCAGCTTCTCTGTTTCGCATTTGCATCCCTTTCCTTATCTGGTACACATTCCGCCCCACCCGCTTCTCTTTTACGCATTCTGACATACCAGAACGAAGCAGGATGCCATCTCTGCCAGTTCTTGGGGCAATGCTCTATCTCTGTGCTGTTTCTTTCAGCGTCTTTTCCTATCTGCACTCTTTCTTCAGGGTATGTACACCTCTCCCCAGCCTAAGCTCATCAAGCTAGTGCACTTAGAGTGCTTTCTCTTCCTTGTCAGGTGTTTTCGTCAATGCCATTCTTGACCTCTGACTTTCTTTTCAGCTTTCTGAAATAAGGATGCTCTGAAATTACACCAGCAAATAATCGAGTGAACCCTCAATTTTCCCATCTATTCATCTAATAATATATTTCTTTTTTAAGCATTTTATAAATTTGTAGTAGTGCCCAAAGCACTCATGTTCAGAAAGTTTAAAGAATATCTATGTGGCAAATACTCATAACTTCAGCCAAGGTCAGAAACAACACTGCCAGCACTTCCAAAGCCCCTGATCATGTGCTTTTTTTCTGACCACAGTCCTATCTTGTCCTCTAGAAGAAAGCATTGTATCTGTGTTTGAAATAGCAATTTCCTTTCTTCTTCTACTACTTTTATTTCCTATGTATGTATCTTTAAAAATACAGTTTAATTTTGCCTGTACTTGAATTTTTTTTATCTAAATAGAATCACACTGAGCATATCTTTTATAACTTAAACTAATATCAGGTTTATGAAATCCATTCATCTTGCTACAATATGTATGTTTTTCAACCTGTTTTCCCCAGTGACTACATAGGGCATAACCCCTTGGCTGGATCAGGGATAGCATGTAGCAGCAATGAAAAATTAAATTTATATTACTTAACTTTTTGAGTTGTATGTTACAACTTAGCCTATCCCAACAGATCCACAACCAGTTAGTCTCTGCTAGTTTGGAATTCATACAATGTATTTGTACTCATTGTTTACCTTAGAAGTTCCAAATTGCATGATAAACATAAAAAAGTCCAATCTTATTGAACACCTTTTAGTTATCTGTTGAACATTTGACAATTTATAACACTTCCTAATTATGTTATTGATGTGTCACAAGGTTGGCATGGCCTCAGGAAAATGGTGAAGAGAAACTCCGATTTCTTAAAGAAAGAGACAGTACTGACTGCAAACTATCATTGGAATGAAATAGGGATCAGCTCACAATGAGAAGCTATGTAAGATCTGACTCAAGCAAGTTCACAGCAGCACAATCTTGGGGGAGCAGCTGCCTTTCCACTGGGACCCTCAAAGTTGGGAGTGTATCTATGAGCTTCTGAGGTCCTTCGGCAGAGGAAAGAGTGATGTAATGAGCCTCATTAATAGATAGAGAAGTTGAGTGATACTTTCCCTGGAGGACCATGCTAAACTAACATTTCTAACATCAGCAGCTGTCATTAGGAGTATTCACTGAAACACCAGCAGCAGCCACCAGACAAACTGTTAAGCAATGATGAATTCTGTTCAGATGTTAATTTCTTATAAGTAGTGAGAATAGAGGCAATTCCCTGGCAGTCTAGTGTTTAGGACTCCCGTGCTCTCACTGCAGAAGGCACAGTTTCCATCTCTGGTGAGGGAACTAAGATCTTGCAAGTTATATGGCCAAAAAGAGAGAGAGAAAAATCAGAATGCAAACACAGAGATTCAGCATCATTACTATTGAGCAGCAGAGAAGGGATGTGAACTGATCTACAGGATTACTAAGGATAGATGTTGAAACTCATTTCATTAGCTTTCTATGTAGTTTTCCTTTTTGCCAAAACAGAGGAAGAGGTAGACCAATCTCTAACCAATTTTCCCATACATTAATGTCAATTAAAGATCACTGATAGAATAAAGAACTTCCATTTGATTTCCCCTTTTTCTCTCAGTGGTCTAATTTCCTCCTTTACTGGCCTCATTTATCATGGTCTAATCAACCTATTCATGCAGAGAGCAGCCAGCCCTTCTTCTCAAGGTGCATGGCCACTGGGTACAGCCTGCCCAAGTGCCTGGTGACTTGTTCTCAGGATAGGTTCATTGAATCCTACCGATCTCACAGACCTTTATATGTTCCTGATTAATATCAAGGCTTCCTTCTCATTTCTCTGCCTGGTGCAAACCCTGCACCTGCCCCTACCCCCACTGCAGCTTCTCCAGCAAAGGCTTCAGTCTTCTGAGGTCACCCACCTGCTCCTCTCTTTTGTGTACATTTCAGCTGTCTCCATGGAGCAGCCTGAGACTGGTGTCCTCATGCAAAAGTCTGGAGCCATGGACCTGCAGGCTATACAGATTCCTTCCCTGTCTCATCCACGCTGTCTTAGCTGTGTACCAGAGAGACCTGTCCACCTGTGAACACCTACACACATTCCAAGTCTCAGTTTAAGGATCACCTACTCTGTGGTGCCTCCCTTGGAACAATTTCTTTTCCTTTTCTTATGTTCCTTGATCAATGAAAACTTTTTGTGTAGTTCTGTTCCCCCTGTAGAATTGTAAGTACTTTGAAGGCAGGACGGGGGAGCCTGGTGGGCTGCTGTCTATGGGGTCGCACAGAGTCGGACATGACTGAAGCGACTTAGCAGCAGCAGCAGCACTGTGTCTCATCTCCATGTGTTAATAAGGACTAGTGTGTAGTAGATGCCTGGTAAATAATTGTCAAATAAGTTAATTATAGTGCACACCTATCATAAGGGAGGTCAATGAGGTAAAAGGAAGTACAACACCATATCCCTATGTTAGTTTGCTTCCCATTTAGTTCAAAACTAAATTTATATAAGGACACAACTGAAAATGCAAGGCCACAGAAGCATCATGTAAGCAGTGCAGAAAGAGGTTCTGAATTCAGAGGAAGATTAGATGCCTCCTGCTGAAATAGCCAGGAGAGTCTATTGAGGGTCAGGGGGTAGTTAGTTGAAGCTTGGAGGTGAATAGGACGTGAATGGATGGGCAAGTGCACCCTTGGCAGCAGGAATGGCAAAAGATTCAAAAGGAAAATTCAGAAAACGGTAAGTAGACAGCTTTGGCTGGCACAGTAATTTAACCTTCATGCAGTACTTTTATCAAATCTGTTTTTGTATACAAATTTGTCAATTGACCCAATAATATCTTTGGCATCTTTTTCCCTCTAGCACTGGTTCCAGCCTGGTGTGAAGTGGC
The DNA here is from genome assembly GCF_003369695.1 of Bos indicus x Bos taurus. Classification (NCBI taxonomy): domain Eukaryota; kingdom Metazoa; phylum Chordata; class Mammalia; order Artiodactyla; family Bovidae; genus Bos; species Bos indicus x Bos taurus. The sequence goes on from NC_040085.1 coordinate 20,153,112, forward strand.
ACATTTAGTTGTGTGTCTCTTTCACGTCAATTCGGTTCAGTCGCTCAGTTGTGCCCGACTCTTTGTGACTCCATGGACTGCCTCATGTCAGGCTTCCCTGTCCTGTCCATCACCAACTCTCGGAGCTTGCTCAGACTCATGTCCATCAAGTCAGTGATGCCATCCAACCATCTCATCCTTTGTCGTCTCCTTCTCTTCCTGCCTTCAATCTTTCCCAGATTTAAGGTCTTTTCTAATGAGTCAGTTCTTTGCATGAGGTGGTCAAAGTATTGGAGCTTTAGTTTCAGCATCAGTCCTTCTAATGAATATTCAGGACTGATTTATTTTAGGATTGACCGGTTTGATCTCCTTGTAGTCCAAGGGACTCTCAAGAATCTTCTCCAACACCACAGTGAAAAGCATCAATTCTTCGGTGCTCAGCTTTCTTTATAGTCCATCTCTCACATCCATACATGACTACTGGAAAAACTATAGCTTTGACTAGATGGACCTTTGATGGCAAAGTAATGTCTCTGTTTTTTAAAGTCTCTTTAGCCACTGTTATTTTTTTAATTAATTAATTGATTAGTTATTTTCATCGCTCTGGTCTTTGTTGCTGTGCGCAGGCTTTATCCAGTTGCTACAAATGGGGACTACTCTTTGGGGGCCATGCTTTGTTTCGCTGCTGGGCTTCTTATCTGGGCTTCTCTTATTGTGGAGCACAGGCTCTAGGCCCATCGGCTTCAGTAACTGCAGCATGCCAGCTAAGCTGCTCTGCCACGTGTGGAATCTTCCCTGGAGCAGCAATCAAACCCACGTCCCCTGCATTGCCAGGGGAATTCTTACCCAGTGTACCACCAGAGAAGTCCAGCCACCTTTAATCTGTTACATTTCCACAGTCTTTCTCTTTTTTTTTAGGTCTTTGAAACTTTTGAAGAAATCAGCATCTCCCTTTTAAATAGACTTCATATTTTATAGCAGTTTTAGATTCACAGCAAAATTGAGCAGAAAGTACTAAGAGCAACCGTGTATCCCCACTCCCGTCCCTGCCACATGCCTAGCATCCCCCACTATCAACATCCCCTACCAGAAGGGTACATTTGTTACAGCTGGTGAACCTACATTGATACATTATAATCACTCAAAGTCATAGTTTGCAAGATGCTTCACTGCTATCTGTGTACATATGTATACAATTAAATTTGCTTTGTTTTCTTGTTAATCTATGTTTTGTTTGATTGACAGGTCCCCAGTCACTGAAACTTAATTGGTAGAGGAAAATATTTCTTTCTCTCCTGCATTACCTTGGTGCTGTCAATGCAGGGGCCCAGGTTCAATCCCTGGTCAAGAAATTGGGATCCCACAAGTTACTTAGCATAGCCAAAGAACAAAACAAAAACAAACAATCCCCACCCCCAAACCAAGGGATTGGACAGATTGACATGCACAAACAGGTAAAATGACTTCTTAGAGATTAGGATGCCTTGTAGGCTATTGAAGAAGCTTATTTGGGTTACTGAAAACTTGTTCATATTTGAACGGTGATTCTGAAATCTTCTTGTTGGACCAATGCCCTGAAATTCTTCTTGCACTGGAAAGATGCCACAAGAATGACTAGTTTTGTGTAGCCACGCCCAACACCTAGGTGGGACTCACCTGGTGAATACAAACCATCCTGGGCACCTCTAGGGCAGGTCCTGTAACTTATTTCTATATTACCACTGCTGAATAAATGACAAATTCTAAAGTGATTACTGTGGGTATCCCCTCAGATCTGCAGAGTTGATAGGAAGATTATTTTAAATAAGATATTTGTATAATATCATATAAGAAATGAATCACCAGTCCAGGTTTGATGCAGGATACAGGATGCTTGGGGCTGGTGCACTGGGATGACCCAGAGAGATGGTATGGGGAGGGAGGTAGGAGGGGGGTTCAGGATGGGGAACACGTGTACACCCGTGGCGGATTCATGTTGATGTATGGCAAAACCAATACAATATTGTAAAGTAATTAGTCTCCGATTAAAATAAATAAATCTAAATTAAAAAAAAAAACAATAGGTTTCTCCTACCTACAAAATGCAAAGCAATAGCTTACTTGCCTTGATAAAGTATTTTTTTTTCATTTTAACTTTGGTCAAATAAATTTTTTAATGTACTTCTTTTAAAAAAATTATAAATTTTGTTATTGTTTAAAAAAATTATTAAAAAAAAGATATTTTAGACTTAGCAGATGCAGAAAGAAACTTTTTTCGGGAGAATCTCTTATCCAAATAGGTAGAGTCTTCTGAGAGTAAAACTGCTATAAATCCCCTTAGGGGAGTTTTATAGCCCAGAAATATCAGACCACTCATACTTGCATAGACAGACATTATCACAAATTCTTTTACATCCCATTTATTCCCTAAAAGCTCATTTATTTCCTGTAGAGTCCCTCTCCCCCTCATTAAGTTGATGTATAAACCTTTACCCATGCTGTTTGGGGAACTAATTCTTTTGTGCTCCTCCACATGCATAGAATAAACTTTGACAATTGTTCTCTTAATCTGTCTTTGGTCAGTTAATTCAGAGGCCTCATGAACTAAGTGGGTGAGAGTCACTCAGTTGTGTCCAACTCTTCACTACTGCATGGACCATGCAGTCCATGGAATTCTCCAGGCCAGAATACTGGAGTGGAAAGCCTTTCCCTTCAGCAGGAGATCTTCCAACTCAGGGATCCAACCCACATCTCCAGCATTGCAGGCAGATTCTTTACCAGCTGAGCCACCAGGGAAGCCTTTCCTCTTCCATGAACTAAAGGTAGAGGAAAAGTTTTCCTTCCAACCCCTCTCAAGATGATATGAATAAGATCTTAAGACTAAGAGACAAGCAAAACCTGGGTGGTGGGTGACCTATGGAAACAGGAAACTAAAATCTCATGCCTCACCATGTCTTTCTTGGCCCCACTTCCCCTTCCAAATTTATACACGTTACAAAATAATGCTGACTTTACACAATTTTTTTCAGATTTCATGTGGCAAAGCAATTTAAAATTTCCACTTAAAGAATTCTGTTATTCCAATCAGGTTTCCTCTCCTCTCTCTTCCCCCTCTTGTTCCCTCCCAAAGGCTTTGAAACTCCCTGCTATTTTCAGCTCTGGTTTTTAGCAGGAGTTACTTGACTCTATCCCCTGTAGAAAGCAATTCCAAGATTACCCAGTATTATTTAATTCATTTTTATATTATTTAATTTAATTTATTTTATTTTTGGCTGCACCAGGTCTTCATTACCCTGCATGGGCTTTCTGTAGTTTTGGCGAGCAGGGGCTATGCTTCGTTGTAGTGCATGGGCTTCTCATAGCAGTGGTTTCTCTTGTTGCAGAGCACAGGCTCTGGGCACATAGGCATCGATAGTTGTGGTCCATGGCTCAGTTGCTCCACCACATGGGGGATGTTCCCAGACCATGTTCTGTCCACTGGCAGGTGGGTTTTAACCACTAAATCACCAAGGAAGTCTAGCCAGTATTATTTAAACGGGCTTTCTGCGGGAGATCTTAACCCCACCCCATGTGAACAATCACTCACTTACTAAGTACTACCTTAAGTCCTTTGCATCTTACCCTATTTTGTCTTAATAACAAACCTAAGAGGAACATGTTATTATCATCCCCATTTTAGAGGTGAGGAAACTTGCTCAGTGCTAAAACAGAAACATGCTAAACAGAATTTGGACTGAGACCGTGTAAACCTAGAGCATGGAGAGATATTTTGATAATTCTCACTCCAGAAGAATTACAATTGTCCTCTGTTACACGTATATACATATATGGCTGAATCACTTTGCTGTACACCTGAAAATGACACAATAGTGTAACCTGCCTATACGTTAAAGGTATTATAAATTAAAATAAAATTGTGTTCCAGCAAACACAGGAATCTTTCTGGGAGGAAATTCTACTGCTAAGAAATATGAGGTTCTCTATTTCTTCTCGGAACATGAGGTCCATATTGCAAAATTCATGCTTAAGTTGAAGAAAGTAGGGAAAACTACTAGGTCATTCAGCTATGTGAAGTGAAAGTTCCTCAGTCATTTCCCACTCTTTGTGACCCCATGGACTACACAGTCCATGGAATTCTCCAGGCCAGAATACTGGAGTGGGTTGCTATTCCCTTCTCCAGAGGATCTTCCCAACCCAGGGATCGAGCCCAGGTCTCCTGTGTGTCCGGCACTGGCAGGTAGATTCTTTACCAGCTGAACCAGCAGGGAAGCCCAAGAATATGGGAATGGGTAGCCTATTCCCTTCTCCAGTGGATCTTCCCAAACCAAGAATCAAACCAGGGTCTCCTGCATTTTGGGGGATTCTTTACCAGCTGGGCTACCAGGAAATCCCTAAGTCAAATCCCTTATGATTACACAGTGAAGGTGACAAATAGATTCAAAGGATTAGATCTAGTAGACAGAATGCCTGAAGAGCTATGGATGGAGGTTTGTAGCATTGTACAGGAGGTGGTGACCAATACCACCCCAAAGAAAAAGAAAGGCAAGAGGCAAAGTGGTTGAGCAGGCTTTGCAAATAACTGAGGAAAGAAAAAAGTGAAAGGCAAGGGAGAAAAGGAAAGATAAAACAACTGAATGCAGAGTACCAGGGAATAGCAAGGAGAGATAAAAAGGCCTTAAATGAACAGTGCAAAGAAATAGAGGAAAACAATAGAATTGGAAAGATTAGAGATCTCTTTAAGAAAACTGGAGATATCAAGGGAACATTTCATGCATGGATAGGCATGATAGGGGATAGAAACAGTAAGGATCTAACAGAAGCAGAAGAAATTAAGAGGTGGCAGGAATACACAAAAGAACAAACAAAAATGGTCTTATTGACTTGGATAGTCAGATGATGTGGTCACCCACCTAGAGTCAGACATCCTGGAGTGTGACGTTAAGTGGACCTTAGGAAGCATTACAATGAACAAAGCTTGTGGAAGTGATGGAATTCCAGCTGAGCCATTTCAAATCCTAAAAGATGATACTGTTAAAGTGCTGCACTCAATATGCCAGCAAATATGGAAAAGTCAGCAGTGGGCACAGGACTGGAAAACATCACTTTTCATTCCAATCCCAAAGAAAGGCAATGTTAAAGAATGTTCAAACTACTGTATAATTGCACTCATTTCACATGCTAACAAGGTAATGCTCAAAATCCTTCAAGCTAACCTTCAGTGGTATGTGAACTGAGAACTTCTAAATACACTAGCTGGATTTAGAAAATGTAGAGGAACCAGAGATCAGATTGCCAATATCTGTTGGATCATAGAGAAAGCAAGGGAATTCCAGAAAAAACATCTACTTCTATTTCATTGACTACCCTATAGCCCTTGACTCTGGATCACAGCAACCTGGGGAATATTGTTAAAGAGATGGGAATACCAGACCACCTTACTTGCCTCCTGAGAAACCTGTATGCAGCGCCAGCAGCAACAGTTAGAACTGGACGTGGAACAACAGACTGGTTCAAAATTGGGAAAGGAGTATGTCAAGACTGTTTATTGTCACCCTGCTTATTTAACTTACATGCAGAGTACATCATGCAAAATGTTGGGCTGGATGGAGCTGGAATCAATATTGCTGGGAGAAATATCAACAACCTCAGATGTACAGCTGATACCATTTTAACAGCAGGAAGTGAAGAGGAACTAAAGAGCCTCTTGATGTGGGTGAAAGAGGAAAGTTAAATGGTTGGCTTAAAACTCAGCATTAAAAAAGTGATAATCAAGGCATCTGGTCCCATCATTTTGTGGCAAATAGATGGAGAAACAATGGAAACAGTGGCAGACTTTATTTTCTTGGGCTCCAAAATCACTGCAGACAGTGACTGCAGCCATGAAATTAAGATGCTTGCTGCTTGGAAGGAAAGCTATGACAAACCTACACAGCACGTTAAAAAGCAGAGATATCACTTTGGTGACAAAGGTGTGTGTAGTCAATGCTACAGTTTTTCCAGTAGTCATATATGAAAGTGAGAGTTGGACCATAAAGAAGGCTGAGCACTGAAGAACTGATGCTTTCAAATTGTAGTGCTGGAGAAGCCTCTTGAGAGTCCCTTGGACTACAGGGAGATCAAAATAGTCAATGCTAAAAGAAATCAACTCTGAATATTCATTTGAAGGACTAATGCTCAAGCTGAAAATCCAACACTTTGGCTACCTGATGTGAAGAGCTGACCCACTGAAAAAGAGCCTGAAGCTGGGAAAGATTGAGGGCAGGATGAGAAGGCACTGCAGAGGATGAGATGGTTAGACAGCATCACTTACCCAATGGACATGAATTTTTGAGAACTCCAGGAGATAGTGAAGGACAGAGGAATCTGGTGTGCTGCAGTCCATGGGGTTGCAGAGTCGGACACAACTTAGCGACTGAACAACAACAAATTTCTTCTCTAAAGGGGATTTTGCATTTTGTCCTATCTCAAGTTCCTCTCCTCCACTCTGGCTTATGTAAGGAGGGGTCACTATAGATAAGATCAGCCACATACCCTCCTTCAATAGTCCAGGAGCATAGCAGTGGCCAGAACTGGGTGAGCTCACACAGAGGCTTTCTTTTTCTCTTCTGTGTTCAAGTACTCTTTTCTTTTTCTCCATATCTGTGTACCCTTCCAGCTGGGGGCCACTGGACACCTCTCCTTGCTCTCCCCGCAGAGGTACTGGTGAGAGATGTGGAATTTTGGCCAAATCAATAAGATTGGTACTGTGCAGGGCCCTGTGGGGCTGCTGGCACAAGGCCTTTGCAACCTCCACTGCTTTGATTATAGGAAACAGCCTTCTTTCAACCTCCATGACCTTCCCTGAGTTCCAATGGGCAGATTCAAGCAGTTGTTAATTAGAGAAGGGAGGGGATGAGAGACCAGGGAGACACTAACAGTCAAGAGCAGCCTTGGGGCAAGGTTCTCTTTTCCCATCAATGGATACACACAGCAATATCTTTAAGCTATTCTCCAGATTCTGAAACCCCCTCGAGGTGAGATAAGTTAACAAATGATGGTATATTTGCTGTCCACAAGCATGTAGACCCCAGAGCACTTAGTTGGTCCTGAAGGTTGATGATGTTGACTCCTAATTACCTCACTCACCAACCCATCGGAAGAATGTCCATGAGCTGATCATGACCTCTTTTACTATAAAACATGTCACTATCTTCCCCTAGTTGGTACATTCGGTTTTGAGGGCTTAAACCTGCTATGTCCCTCTTTGCCTGGCAAAACAATAAAGCCATCCTTTTTTACTTCACCCAAACTCTGTCTCTGAGATTTGATTTGGCACTAATGTACAGAGAAGCTGAGCTTTCCTCATCAGATAAGAATGGACACATACTCTACTTCAACTGTCCAGGTGTGTTGAAGTTGTCAGAACTGGGTGAGGTCATACAGAGGCTTCTTTCTTCTCCATGTTCAGGTGGAATCAAGACTGCCAGGAGAAATATCAGAAAGCAAAGAAGAACTAAAGAGCCTCTTGATGAAGGGGGAAGAGGAGAGTGAAAAAGCTGGCTTAAAATTCAATATTCAACAAACTAAGATCGTGGCATCCAGTCCCATCACTTCATGGCAAATAGATGGGGAAAAAGTGGAAACAGTGACAGACTTTATTTTCTTGGGCTCTAAAATCACTGCAGATGGTGACTGCAGCCATGAAATTAAAAGATGCTTGATCCTTGGGAAAAAGCTATGACAAACCTAGACAGCATATTAAAAAGCAGAGATGTTACTTTGCCCACAAAGGTCCATATAGTCAAAGCTATGGTTTTTCCAGTAGTCATGTATGGATGTGAGGGTTGGACCATAAAGAAGGCAGAGTGTCAAAGAATTGATGCTTTTGAACTGTGATTTTGGAGGAGGCTCTTGAGAGTCCCTTGGACTGCAAGGAGATCAAACCAGTCAATCCTAAAGGAAATCAGTCCTGAATGTTCATAGGAAGGACTGATGCTGAAGCTGAAACTCCAATATGTTGGCCACCTGATGTGAAGAGCCGATTCATTGGAAAAGACCCTGAATCTAGGAAAGATTGAAGGCAGGAGGAGAAAGGGACAACAGAGGATGAGATGGTTGGATTGCATCGCCGACTCAACAGACATGAGTTTGAGCAAAACTCTAGGAGATGGTGAAGACAGGAAAACTTGGTATGCTGCAGTCCACGGAGTTGCAAAGAGTTAGACACTACTGAGTGACTGAACAATACACTCTTCTCCAGATCTGGGAACTCTTCCAGCTAAGGGCAGCTGGACACCTCTCCCCACTCCATGCAGCCTTCCACCCCAGAGGTGCTGGTGGGAGATGTGGAATTTTGTCCAAAGCATCTGTTCCCATGATCATATGTTTTGTGTCTTTAGCTAACCTCAAAGTGCTATTTAATGCAGAGCAAGGACTTGATTGGGGTTTGAATATCAGTGCTATAGTGGCTTTCTCTGCTGCTTATATTAATAGAAAGAAAAGTTCTTATTGGCAAAGGCGTACTCTCCCCAGTAGCACCCAAAGAGGGCGCCCTGGGCAATTCCCCACCCATTCCTAACATGACCTTGTTTTCTTATGGACCAAGATGCTCCACCCACCCTGCTGTTCTTGGAAGCCAAGCCCCTCTTCATCTGTATAAGTTCCACATCCCTGGGATAGACTGATTGCAGAAACTGCCTTCTTTCTCAGAGACCAAACTAGAGACCCAGGTAAGCAGCCCAAGAAGTGGTCTCAGGAGCTGCTTCTGCTTGAGGGTTTGAGAAGGGAGAACCAGGGTGAGTGAGACTAGCCTGAGAATTGGGCTGGGCAGATAGGGGCAGGGAGCAGAGCTGGGGTCAGGAATGGAGCACGCAGGCTGCAGAGAGCGCTTGGGGCTGGAGAAAGAGAAGCCTTCAAGTTGGGGGAGGCTCGAGTCTCTCTTAGGAGCCCAATGGCATCCTTTATGGTGTGTTGTCAGACACAGGACAGGAACTGAGTTTCCCTTGTGCTGTAGGACAACAGGGCTCTGTCAACCGTGATCCTGGATGAATGCTGGTGGTTATCTCAGAGAAGCCCGCAGTCCGTGGTGTCACAAAGAGTCAGATATGACTGAGCAATTGAACAACAACAATAATCTCAAGGATACAATGTGTCTTACTCAAAATCTGGCTTATTTATTTAATGATTTATTCAAAAGGAATATCTAACTTACCACGTGAATGCTGGGTTTATTTTTCAAATATATTTCATATCAAAAGATTTTCTGTATTCAAAGACAAGACTGCTAGGATTTTAGGTCACTTCTGGGGTCACCACCCAGAGGCGAGGATGACCCCTCTGTAGGGAGTGGGAGTCAAATGTTTGTGGGAAGAGTATATGTGAGTGTCTCCTTACTTAGAAAAACTCTTAGGACAAACATCTTTCTGGTTAACTGTAAGCCAGGGAGGCTACAGGTGGGAGCTGGGGTTCTCTTTCGAGGGCGATGCTTTTCCTTCTCTGCCCTTTTTCCCTGGCAGGTTTCTCCAGGGGAGTGCGGTCATCATGGCTCTGAAGTCCCTGGTCCTGTTGTCACTGCTGGTCCTGGTGCTGCTGCTGGTGCAGGTCCAGCCTTCCCTGGGCAAGGAATCTGCGGCCGCCAAATTCCGGAGGCAGCACATGGACTCTGGCAGCTCCTCCAGCAGCAACCCCAACTACTGCAATCAGATGATGAAGCGCCGGAGGATGACACATGGACGATGCAAGCCAGTGAACACCTTTGTGCACGAGTCCCTGGACGATGTCAAGGCCGTGTGCTCCCAGAAAAACATCACCTGCAAGAATGGGCATCCCAACTGCTACCAGAGCAAATCTACCATGAGCATCACAGACTGCCGCGAGACAGGCAGCTCTAAGTACCCCAACTGTGCCTACAAGACTAGCCAGAAGCAGAAATACATCACTGTGGCTTGTGAGGGAAACCCATACGTGCCAGTCCACTTTGATGGGGCGGTGCTCTTACCTGCCACACCCGTACCCTCACTGCCACCTCCACACAGGCTTCTCTGACTTGAGGGCAATAACTCAAGTTAGGTTTCTTATTCAACACACACACACACACACACACACACACGTATAACCACATGATTCCCTGACCTGAGGGCAATAACTCAAGCAAGTTAGGGCTCCTATCCAACCCACACGTGTGCCCCTGGCCTGAGTCTTGCCCCTGTGTGTTTTGGGGGGTGAGAAGAGGGTTGTGAGATGGGACCCATATTAACCAAATTGCTGCTTCTTTCAATAAAACACTCTTGCAAACCACCTGAATTCCCCATTTGGGTCCTGTTTGTGTGATTGCTCTCTTGCCAGGGGTGAGAAGTGTGAATAAGGTCATTTGTGCTGAGAGGCGAATGGAATCCTTAAATGCCACCTCTTCTAACTTTTGGTTTTCACTGCTCTAAGATAATTCCTCTCCTTGTAGGTTTCTTGATGTCCAATATAGTTTTAAATTGTGGGTGATTTTAGCTAGAAAAGATCTAGTCTGGGACACTGTTATGCTTGGTGAGCTGACAGAGGGTGAAACTCACATACAAAAATCTCTGACATAGAAGGAAAGACTATACTTCCCAGGGGGAGACCCTGTTCCATCTTGGGATGGGGGGAAGTGAGTGTATGAAATTATGACCCCAAATTTCCATTTTCTTTTTTTTGACAGAGCCACTGCTAAGTCAAAAAGGTGGTCCTCTGTTACTTGCAAAGTTAGAACCCTCCATTTAGGAGCTAGAAAGGACTTCAGAGATCATCTAATAGGGGAAAGATAAGTAGATTTCAGCTTGTGGACCAACTCTAAGTGGAAATGCCTGCCTAGAATGTTGTAGAAAAATGCGTAAACAGTGATGTGATAGAGCAGTGGTCTCTACCGAAGGCTCGAGGGAGGTGAGGGTATATGTGCCACCCGTTGGCCATCCCTGACTGAATGAAACCCCTACCTTTTATAGGAGGACACCCTGAGTCTTAGAGAGGTTAAGGGATCTTAACCTACTAGTGGCTACTAGTTAGTGTCCGACTGAGACCAGACCCTGGGTGTCCTGACCTCCCTGTCATTGCTCTTTCTGCTACTGGAGTCTCCTCAAGGAGGAAATCCCCTAGTCCCCCTCCTTCACTGAGAACTGTGGGGGCATGGCTTTCTCTGCCTGAGCTTCTGGTGGCTCCCACAAGTTGCCAGTGCATTTGGCGATGAGACTGCTTCTGACTACCCTTGCTTACATCACTGAAAAGACTAGATTTGGCTTCTGTCAGCGTATAAGCATTTCATATGATCCTCTGTGTACACTTGTATCTGGCTCTAGACAAGGTCATAGAACTAGAGAAAGATCCTACTTCCTACCAGTTTGACCAGTTCTGTCTTAGTGTGTTGTTGTTTAGTCGCTAAATTGTGTCTGACTCTTTGTGTCCCCATGGACTGTAACCCACCAAGCTTTTCTGCCGTGGGATCTCCCAGTCAAGAATACTTGAGTGGGTCGCCATTTCCTTTTCCATGGAAATCTTCCAGTTCCAGAGATTGAACCTGTGTCTCCTGCATTACAGGCCGACTCTTTACTGCTGAGCCACCCTAGGAAGCCTGTCATTGCATTACTACCGAACATGCACACACATACACACACACACACATGTACTCCTGCAATTCCTTCAGTTAGCCAAAATAATGGGAGATACTTTAAAAAATCAGCTTTCCTTATTACGTTTCTTTACAAGCTGCTGTCTGTGAAATCCCCCAAACCACAGGCAGTTACCACATAACAGTTGTCATAAGAGCAGGGAACAAGTTAACTTTGTACATTGTATCCTCACTTAAGAAAAGTTGTCAAACTGCATTTAAAGACCTAAATATAAGGATGCCTAACACTATTGCATAGGTCCTTGGGAGCTCTGATGAAATGTCTCTTTATAATCGCTGTTATAGGCTGAATTGTGTTCCCCCCAGATTTATATGTTCAAGCCCTGACTTGTCAGAAATGTCTGACTCTGACTCTTTGCGACCCCATGTTGTGTCTGACTCTTTATGACCCCATGGGCTGTATCCACCAGGCTCTTCTGTCCATGGGATTCTCCAGGCAAGAATACCGAAGTCAGTGGACCCTAATCCAATGTGACTGGTGTCCTTATAAAAAGAGGAAATTTGAACCCAGAGAGACTACACCAGGTGCCAGACTGCTGTGGCAAGTCATTGTCCCAGTCGGAAAGACAGGAAGTTGAGAGCTGGCTAGAAAGTGAGCTATTTGAGGATGTCTTTTTCAGCAAGCTAAAAAAACTTTTCTTTAAGCTTGTAATCATCCAAAGAGGATATGGACCTATTTTATGATGTATTAGGAATTTTTAGAGCCCCTTTTATATGTGTGTTTATATAAACCACACTGAGAGCTAAGACTAATCACTCTTTGTTAAATATTTCAGTTTTCTTGGTTGTTTTTTCCACTCAAAGATACTAGTGACCAGGTTTTTTTTCACTTTTCTATAGCTGGTGATTTGCAAGGTGCCAAAATAGAGTTTGGTAGATTCTATAAATGAATGTGAGTAAATATAATATCTTATCTTAGTAAATGAGGTGTTGTTTATTTGCAAAGGTAAGTAATTTGCACAGGTAGTAAATGACTGTACTGAAATTGTTTTTCTTTAATTTTTATTTTGAAATAATTTTAGAGGTACTGAACAGTTGCAAAAATGATACAAAGAATTCCTGTATATCATTTGTCTATATTCTCTAAACTATAATTTTTTTCCTATTTGTTTTATTAGTCATATATTTATATACAGCTATATAATTTTTTTTTCTGAACGTTTGAGAGTATATGATAGGCATGTTGCCCCTTTCCTAAGTACTTCACTATACACTTCCTAAAAATAAGATCATTCTTTTTACAAGGGATTAAGAAGTATACTTATCAAAATCAGGAAATTTGAATTGAAACTCTACTATTATCTAATACTCAGACTATTCAAATTTCATCAATTGCCACACTAGCATATTCTACAACAAAGGAAAAAAGTTTTTTTCTTTCAGGATCCCATCTAGGCTCATACCATGGATCTAGTCAGGTCTGTGTAGTCTCTTTTAATACGTGTTTCCTTTAATTCAGTCTTTGCCTTTCATGATTGTGATGTTTCGAGGCATATGTGCTGACTACTTTACAAAACATCTTTAAGTTTGGACTTGTCTAATTTTTTCCTTCATGATTAGATTTTGGTTATGCTTTCAGTGTTTTTTTGTTTTTGTTTTTTTGGAAATCCACTTGTGTCAGGCCTTGTACTAGAATGTGAGGATCTAAAGATGCAAGCAACATCTTTTTTGGCCTTCATGACGATGTTGCGCTATTTCATACCCCTCAGATTGGCAGAAATGCAAGAGCATGATACTCTCATGTTTTGCCAAAGACAGGACATTGGGACATCAAAACACACATACCATAGTTTCTGGTGAGAGAGTCAAATTATACAATCAATGTTTCAGTTACATCTGTGTAACAAATTACCCCCAAACTTGGTGGCACAAGACAATCATTTCTTATGCTCCCAGTGATCCAAGAGTTCAGATACAGAGGGGGCAGCTTGTCTCTGTTCCAGTGTCTGAGGCTGCAGCTGGAAGACTCTGAGGTTCAGAGCTGGAATCATCTGAAGGCTCATTCACCCACATGTGTTTGAATGGGTCATGTTGCCTGATGCCTTAGCTGGACCTGCTGGCTAGAACGCTTATATGAGGCCTCCATGTGGTATCATCTTACTCACAACCTGATGATTGGGTCCAAGTGTGGGTGTCCCACAATACAGAGGGAAAACCAGGCAGAAGTTGTCTCATCATGTCTATCATATACTCTCAAACATTCAGAAAAAAAATTATATAGCTATCTGTAAATATATGACTAATAAAACAAATAGGAAAAAATTATAGTTTAGAGAATATAGACAAATGATATACAGGAATTCTTTGTATCATTTTTAAACTGTTCAGTACCTCTAAAATTATTTCAAAATAAAAATTAAAGAAAAACAATTTCAGTACAGTCATTTACTACCTGTGCAAATTACTTACCTTTGCAAATAAACAACACCTCATTTACTAAGATATTTATTTTATCCATGACATTGCCTTTTATTTATTTATTTTTCAACATTTTATTTTGTATTGGGGTATAGCTGATAAACAACGTTGTGATATTTCAGGCGAAGGGACTCAGCCATACATATACACATATGCATTCTACCCCAGCACTTACCATCCAGGCTGCCACATAACATTGAGCAGGGTTCCATGTGCTATACAGTAAGTCCTTGTTGGTTATTCATTTTAAATATAGCAGTGTGTTCATAACCTGTCCAAACTTCCTAAATATCCTTTCCCCTCAGCAAACATAAGTTCATTCTCTAAGTCTGTGAGTCTCTTTTTGTTTTGTAAGTAAATTCATTTGTATCATTTCTTTTTAGATCTCACATATAAGGGATGTCATATAATATTTTTCTTTCTCTGTCTGACTTCACTCAGTATGACAGTCTCTAGGTCCATCCATGTTGCTGCAAATGGCATTATTTCATTATTTTTTTAATGACTAATATTCCATTGTATATATGTATGTACCACATCTTCTTTATCCATTAGTCGTCGATGAGTATTTATTAATAAGTTGCTTCCATGTCTTGGTTATTGCAAACAGTGCTGAAGTGAACATTGGGGTGCATGTATACTTTTGGATCAATTTTTTCTCTGAATAAATGCTCCACAGTGGAATTGCAGGATCACATGGTAGCTCTATTTTTAGTTTTATTTATTTATTTTTGACTTCACTGTGTCTTTGCTGCTGCGTGTGAGCTTTCTCTAGTTGTGGGAAGTGGGGGCTACTTCTAGTGGTGTGAGAGCTTCTCACTGCAGTTGCTTCTCTTGTTGCAGAGCATGGGCTCTAGGGCCCGCCAGTTTCAGTAGCAGCTGCTGGTGGGCTCAGTATTTGTGGCCCAGTGGCTTAGTTGCCCCAAAGCATGTGGAATCTTGCTGAACGAGGGATGGAGCCCATGTCCCCTGCATTGGCTGGTGGATTCTCAACCACTGGACCATCAAGGAAGCCCATGGCCTGGCTTTGGAAGTCATACAGAATTATTTTCACCCGATTCTATTCACTAGAAGGGGTTTTCTAAGACTAACCCATACTCAAGGAAAGGGAAGATTTTGATAGAGAAGAGTCAATATGTAGAATGGGATATGTTGATATGGACATCTTTGAAAAATACAATCTGTTACAATCAAGTTGTGCTCAAAGAAGAACAAAGAACAAAATGGCAACCCACTCCAGTGTTCTTGCCTGGAGAATCCCATGGACAGAGGAGCTGGTGGCCTTCAGTCTGTGGGGTTGCAAAGAGTTGGATACAACTTAGAGACTAAACAACAACATCAGAGGATTAAGTAGCAACCCATGACAGTTGCTCACTGACAGGGCACCCTGTGGGGAACTGAGGATGATAAACAAGATAAGGCACTCTGTGATCTGAATAAACAGCCCTTTGGATGGTTACATGTGTATCTCAGGAATAATTTCAATGACTCCAGATTCTTGCAGTTTTCCATACATAAAAATCACTAACTTGAGATGTCTGTTCTTTGTGATTAGCCATAATTTTTTTAACCAAGATGTATGCTTGACTGTCTGTATTCCCTAGCTATAAAAATCATGTATAAATTGGCTCCTCCCCTACCTCTTTGGAGCAGTTACTCAGAGCTAACTGAGTAGCTGTCTCCCAGGCTCTAGTACTCAGTAAAATCATGAATACAACTTAAACTCACAATTCTTATGCTGCTTTTTTTTTTCTTTCAGTTGACAAGTTTGGAGAAAATATGGCAAAATTTAGTAAAAGTAATAGATCTTGATAAAAATTTTCCCACATGTGTGCATAGAGAAATGTACAAAGATATCATTGCAACACTGCTTGTTAGAGTGGAAATTTGGGAACGTTCCTAATATCCATGAACAAACTATTGATAAATAAATAATGGTTTGTTAATACAAAGAAACAATACATCAGGAAAAATAAAAGAACAAGAAAGATACATTTTTATATATATGAATGATGAGTTCCAAGTTTCTTTCTGAGGTTTAGTTTTATTGTTTCTGTGGAGCTGAAGGCCTGACACTCAAAATGGCCTCCAACCCTTAGCCCTTTGGTCAATTTGGGCATGTTATACTGTTTCTTCTTTGTCCAATTGCTAGATCAGACTGTTTCTTGTGACTTCTTTCCTCTTCACATCAGTCATAAGGACCTCTATACATTTCCTGAACAATTCATAAGCGTCTGTGTCTTCAGAAGGGAAAATAATCCAAAATTTGAAAATGGACAAAAGAGATTTCTGTTCAGTTTGGTCGCTGAGTCATGTCCGACTCTTTGAGACCCCATGAACTGCAGCACGCTGGTCTCCCTATCCATCACCAACTGCCAGAGTCCACCCAAACCCATGTCCATTGAGTTGGTGATGCCATCCAATCATCTCATCCTCTGTCATCCCTTTCTCCTCCTGCCCTCTATCTTTCCCAGCATCAGGGTCCTTTCAAATGAGTCAGCTCTTTGCATCATGTGGCCAAAGTATTGGAGTTTCAGCTTCAATATCAGTCCTTTCAATGAACACCCAGAACTGATCTTCTTTAGGATGGACTGGTTGGATCTCCTTGCAGCCCAAGGGACTCTCAAGAATCTTCTCCAACACCACAGTTCAAAACCGTCAATTCTTCAGCACTCAGCTTTCTTATAGTCCAACTTTCACATCCATACATGACCACTGAAAAAAACCATAGCCTTGACTAGATGGACCTTTGTTGACAAAGTAATGTCTCTGCTTTTCAATATGCTGTCTAGGTTGGTCATAATTTTCCTTCCAAGGAGTGTCTTTTAAGTTCATGGCTGCAATCACCATCTGCAGTGATTTTGGAGTCCAGAAAAATAAAGTCAGCCACTGTTTCCCCATCTATTTGCCATGAAGTGATGGGACTGGATGCCATGATCTTAGTTGTCTGAATGTTGAGCTTTCAGCCAACTTTTCCACTCTCCTCTTTCACTTTCATCAAGAGGCTCTTTAGTTGGTTTTCACTTTCTGCCAAAGGGTGGTGTCATCCGCATATCTGAGAGTCTTTTCATTTAGTACCAGGATTTGTCTAGCAGACCGACTGGGGATGCTGTTCATAGTGTCTGTACACTATGAAGGTGTATACATTTGACTTGCAGAGTAGAAATGTGCTTCTGTAAAACTAATAACATGCATATCTTTCCTGTTCATAGTGATGCAAATGAATTTTGTGCAGCAGAGAATATACATTTCTGTAAACCAAAATCACATTTGAACTGTTTTTAGCATGTTACTAATATCCTCATTAGGAGAAACATTTCCTCATCCTCAAGATGAGCTGAATAAAATGGGATTATTTATGAGTTTATTTGATGACATGGGTTTTTAAAAAAAGTTTTATGATAACCACAGTTTTAACTTTAAAAAATAGCATTCACACTTTTACAAGCATTATTTCTTTTGCCTGGATTTTCCTTTCCAACCTAGTCTGCTTGGTTGCTTACCCATCTTTCTAGACTGTGCTCAAATATCTTCTCTGAACTTTCCTCTCTGCAGGCACAGAACTCTTCCAGCCCTAATTTGTTCAGATCCTATTAGCACTCACTGGATTCTAATTGTTAAATTATATTGTAGTTATATCAAAGTATAATTGAAGGATAAATTCAGCTAGAAAACATCAGATCTGCTGCCTCGCTCTTCTGCTCTTTGTTCTAGCTCTTCAAAGCAGGATGGTTTTTACTAACCACACATTTACTTAATAGCTTTCTCTCTTTACTTCTAATTGAGTTAGAATTTCTCTATGAAGTAAATTGACTTCCAGATACTCCTAAGAATGCACACTTCACATATCTGGAATGGAACTTTAGAAGCTTTGATGGTTGTCATAATGTGATAAACCATGATTCTTCAATATTTGTTGGGATGATTTAAGGAGTATAAAATGCAGTAAGTTCACAAAAACGAGAAGAGATAGAAATTTTCTCAGAATACAGAACAAAGGGCAAAGATGGCACAGCAAACCATCTCTCCCTTTTCTCACCATCCTCTCTATGAGCTACTGCTGATGTGAACTAGAGTGCTGTCTTGGAGCAGAAATAAACTTTGTGTGGGAGTATTTATGGAGTTATTATAAATTCGTTGTGTGTAATATCTTATGAAAATATCTATCTTTGAATAATATCCTTGTTCTATATAATGCTGACTCCTAAAATATGGCCTATACAATGTGTATGTGTGTTAGTTGCTGAGTTGCGTCCAACTCTTTGTGACTATAGTCCCCATGGACTATAGCCTGCCAGGCTCCTCTGTCCATGGAATTCTCCAGGCAAGAACACTGGAGTGGGTTGCCATTCCATTCTCCAGGGAATCTTCTCTACCCAGGGACCAAACCTGAGTCTCATTATGTTTCTTGCAAGGGCAGGTGGATTCTTTATTGCTAGTGCTACCAAGGAAGCCCTAGGGCTATAGGGGTAATAAAATCTGGATAACAAAATCTGAAATTTTGTCAGAGTATCTCTAAATTCAATATAAATTACTTTGGAATCACCAATTCCAGCTGGTAGAATGAGTTTTGATTTTCACCATAGGGGACTGGAATGCAAAAGTAGTAAGTAAAGAGATACCTGGAGTAACATGTAAGTTTGGCCTTAGAGTACAAAATGAAGCAGGGCAAAGGCTAACAGAGTTTTGCCAAGAGAATGTACTGGTCAGAGCAAACACCCTCTTCTAACAACCCAAGAGACAACTCTACATATGGACATCACCAGGTGGTCAATACTGAAATCAGATTGATTACACTATTTATAGCCAAAGATGGAGAAGCTCTATACAGTTTGCAAAAACAAGACTGATGGTGGCTCAGATCATCAGCTCCTTATTGCAAACTTCATGCTCAAATTGAAGAAAGTAGAGAAAACCACTATGTCATTCATGTATGACCTAAATCAAATCCCTTATGATTATACAATGGATGTGATGAGGAGATTCAAGGGACTAGATTTGGTAGAGAGTGCCTGAAGAACTATGCATGGAGGTTCATACCATTGTACATCAGATGGTGGCTAAAATCATCCTCAAGGAAAAAATAATGCAAAAAGGTTGTCTGAGGAGGCCTTATAAATAGCTGAGAAAAGAAGAGAAGCAAAAGGCAAAGGAGAAAGGGGAAGATATACCCAACTGAATGCAGAGTTCCAGAGAATAGCAAGTAGAGATAAGAAAGCCTTCTTAGGTGAACAATGCAAAGAAATAGAGGAAACAATAAAATGGGAAAGACTAGAGATCTCTTCAAGAAAATGAGAGATATCAAGGGAATATTTCATGCAAGGATGGGCACAATAAAGGACAGAAATGACAGTTCAGTTCAGTTCAGTCGCTCAGTCATGTCTGACTCTTTGCGACCCCATGAACCACAGCATGCCAGGCCTCCCTGTCCATCACCAACACCCAGAATCCACCCAAACCCATATCCATTGAGTCGGTAATGCCATCCAACCATTTCATCCTCTGTTGTCTCCTTCTCCTCCTGCCCTCAATCTTTCCCAGCATCAGGGTCTTCTCCAATGAATCAGCTCTTCGCATCAGATGACCAAAGTATTGGAGTTTCAGCTTCAACACCAGTCCTTCCAATGAACACCCAGGACTGATCTCCTTTAGAATGGACTGGTTGGATCTCTTTGCAGCCCGAGGGACTCTCAAGAGTCTTCTCCAACAACACAGTTCAAAAGCATCAATTCTTCTTTATAGTCCAACTCTCACTTCCATACATGACCACTGGAAAAATCATAGCCTTGACTAGATGGACCTTTGTTGACAAAGTAATGTCTCTGCTTTTCAATATGTTGTCTAGGTTGATCATAACTTTCCTTCCAAGGAGTAAGCGTCTTTTAATTTCATGGCTGCAATCACCATCTGCAGTGATTTTGGAGTCCAGAAAAATAAAGTCAGCCACTGTTTCCCCATCTATTTGCCATGAAGTGATGGGACTGGATGCCATGATCTTAATTTTCTGAATGTTGAGCTTTAAGCCAACCTTTTCACTTTCCTCTTTCACTTTCATCAAGAGGCTCTTTAGTTCTTCTTCACTTTCTGCCATAAGGGTGGTGTCATCTGCATATCTGAGGTTATTGATATTTCTCCCAGCAATCTTGATTCCAGCTTGTGCTTCCTCCAGCCCAGCATTGCTCATGATGTATTCTGCATATAAGTTAAATAATGAACTAATAATAATTAGCAATAATTGCCAGAAGTAATAATTGCTGGAAATAATAATTGCCAGAAATAGCAAGGACCTAGCAAAAGCAGAAGATATTAATAAGAGGTGGCAAGAATACACAGAAGAACTATACAAAAAATGTCTTAATGACCCAGATAACCGTGATGGTGTGGTCACTCATTTAGAGCCAGACATCCTGAAGTGTGAAGTCAAGTGGATTCTAGAAAGCATTACTATGAACAAAGCTAGTGGAGGTGATGGAATTCCAGGTGAGCTATTTCAAATTCTAAAAGATGATGCTGTGAAAGTGCTGTGCTCAATATACCAGCAGTGGCCACAGGACTGGAAAAAGTCAGTTTTCATTCCAATTCCAAAGAATGCTAAAATTACCGTACAATTGCACTCATTTCACATGCTGGCAAGATTATACTTAAAATTCTTCAAGCTAGGCTTCAGCAGTACATGAACTGTGAACTTCCAGATGTACAAGATCAAATTGCCAACATCCGTTGGATCATTGACAAAGCAAGGGAATTTAAAAAAAATCTACTTCTGCTTCACTGACTATGCTAAAGCCTTTGACTTGCTAATCACAACACACTGGAATATTGTTAAAGAGATGAGAATACCAGACCATCTTACCTGTCCTGAGAAACCTGTATGCAGGTCAAGAAACAACAGTTAGAACTGGACATGGAACAATGGACTGTTTCAAAACTGGGAAAGGATTATGTCAAAGCAGTATATTGTTCCTTGCTTGTTTAACTTCTATGAAGAGTACATCAGGCGAAATGCCCAGCTGGATGACTCACAAGCAGGGAATCAATATTGCTGGGACAAATATCAACAACCTCAGATATGCAAATGATACCACTTTAATGGCAGAAAGTGAAGAGCAACTAAAGAGCCTCTTGATGAAGGTGAAAGAGGAGAGTGAAAAAGCTGGCTTAAAACTTAACATTCAGTGATCACGTGTTTGGTACTCAGGCAGAAGTTCTGACAGCTGCTTTGGGATGCGGAACTTGCTGAGCATCGCTGGAGAAAACAGATGGATCTTATCGCAGCTTTGGAGGCAGAAGTTGTAGGTTTGCTAAACTCAACATTCACGTGATTGGCAAATCTGGAAGTCACTTCCCAGTCAGAGCCAAGTTCAAGGTGGCAGAAGAAACAGTGTGGGTAACCAGAAATCTATAAAGAAAAACAAAGAATCTAGAGTTCAGGTTCTTTGGGGGAAAAGTGGAAGAAGAGCCTCAATAATTAACAAAAGACGCCTGTCAGTCTTTAAGAGGGTCCTATGCTTTGCAGAGGATTGGCTTTGGCAGAAATCACACTACATGTGTCTCAGGCCATTTGACATAACACTATCTCTTTATAGAAGACTGGTATCCTAGCAATAAAACCTATGATCTGAGAAATGGGGTTTACTTTGCCCGCTCAGGTCAGAGTGCTACGTAAATGCAGCACAAATATTAAGAAGTAGAGATTGTAGATTGGTAGACAAAAAATAAAAGAGATCAGCACTTAGTACCTAATTAAACAGCCAGCCAAAGACAGCCAGAAAAAACAAAAACAAAAACACACCACAACAGTAAAAAAATGAAGATCATAGCATCTGATCCCATCACTTCATGGCAAATAGAAAGGGAGAAAATGGAAACAGTGACAGATTTCATTTTCTTGGGCTCCCAAATCACTGTGGATGGTGCGTGCAGCCACAAAATTAAAAGACGCTTGCTCCTTAGGAAAAAAGCTATGACAAACCTAAACAGCATACTAGAAAGCAGAGACATCATCTTGCTAACAAAAGTCCAGTAGTCATGTATGGGTGTGTGAGTTGGACCACAGAGAAAGCTGAGTGCTAAAGAATTGATGCTTTCAAATTGTGGTGTTGGGGAAGACTCTTGAGAGTCCCTTGGACTGCAAGGAGATCAAACCAGTCAATCCTAAAGGAAATCAACCCTAAATATTCATTGGAAGGACTGATGCTGAAGCTGAAACTCCAATACTTTGGCCACTGTGAAGAGCTGACTCATTGGAAAAGACCCTGATGCTGGGAAACATTGAAGACAGGAGGAGAAGTGGAAGACAGAGGATGAAATGGATGGCATCACAGACTGAATGGACATGAGTTTGAGCAAACTCGGGGAGATAGTGAAGGATGGGGAAACCTGGCGTGCTGCAGTTCCTCAGGTTGCAAAGAATTGGACAGGACTTAGAGAGTGAACAACAGCAACAATGGTATTTTTGATAGTTATGTACATATGTGTGGTATTTGTACCACAACCACTAGACCGATGACTGTAAACTTCTCTGAGAATTTGATGAAAGCCATTTGACTTGCTGTCCCCATATGGAAACATATCAAGACTTTATAATTTCAGTGGGCTTATAGACTTCTTGAAGTCCTCAGGTTAGAAGAAACTGTTTTAGGGAACAAGACTTCCTGCAGGAGACTGGCTTTTTCATTCTTCAATCATGATTGCTTAGCACAGCATTTATCACATAGTAGACATTCTATAAAGCTGTTGGATAAGTGAAAGCATGAATGAGTGAGTGAAGATGAGAAACATTTAAACTATGCAAAGTAGCACATGTGAAAGTGTAGGTGGCAACTCTTTGGGATGCCATGGACTGTATAGCCTGCCGGGTTCCTCTATCCATGGAATTCTACAGGCAAGAATACTGAAGTGGGTAGCCATTCCCTTCTCCAGGGGATCTTCCCTACCCAAGGACTGACCATGGGTCTCCGGCATTGCAGGCAGATTCTTTATCATCTGAACCACTAGGGAAACTCACAAGGTTACATACGCTGTCCCAAGTGTATGTACAAATGAGTTAGGAGGAAGGGATCATCATAAATAGAAGGCTAGCAGCTTCTCAGTGGCCATGGGACTGAACTGGGATGTAAACAAAGGGCAGATAGTCACCAAGTGGCAATAAGTAAGAAAGAAGTTTCAGTGACTGAAATGTGTACGACATATTCCTGGAACTGTAAGTGACTATTATTAAGAGAACAAGTAAAGTGAAATTTTAGGAGATGAGCCTAGCGAGGTGGGGAAGGTAGATTATGAAGATAGTGGGCTTGAAACTGAGCAGAATCCTACAGGACCCTCCAGGTACAAAAGTCTTTCCGTTTCTTGTTTGTAGGTCTTCCCCTTTTCCAAAGAGCTGATGCAGACAGTTAGTAATTAGAGAAGTAGGGAAATGCAGAAATGAAGGAAAAGTGGTCAGGAAACAAAAATAGTGCAGAGACAAAGCAGAGTCCTAGTTCCTCTTCAAGGGGTATAAGAACAATATATTTTTGAGTTCTTTTACAGGAAATAAGGCCCCCACCCAGGTGGAGGATGGTAACTTCAAGTGAACACAAGAGTCCTGGGTTATCATCGTATTGTCTCACCACCAACTAATCAGAAGAAAGTCATACACTGTGCAGCCCTCACCCCAAATTTTGCCTTTAAAAACTCTTCCCTGAAAACCATTAGTGATTTCAGGACTTTTGAGAATGAACCACCTGTTCTCTTTGGTTGGCTCTACAATGAACCTTTTTCTGCTCCAAACTATGATGTTTGGGCACAGTTGGCATCACAGTGCATCATGCATACTAACTTGGTTTTGACAAAGTGCTGCATAAAAATAGTTAATGTTTCCTGTAGGATAGGTATTTTGTATGCATAGCAGCTCTCTGAATCTAGATGTTATGATCATGCTGGTGATTGTGAGGATCACAAACTTTGCAGATAGAGTTTATCCATTCGGGTATTTTTGGTTGCAAGCAACACAAAACAATCTGAGGGGGGAAATTTTAAGTGGCAGTGAAACAACCCAGATTGGGATTCAAACTCACTGTCTTTTAATTGAGATCACACACCTGATCTCAAGACTTACTGAAGCTCAGGTTCTCTATGCCTCAGGGCAGAAAGAATTCAGTGAAAGACAAAGTGATAGATAAGAAACTGAAAGTGAAAGTGAAGCTGCTCAGTCGTGTCTGACTCTTTTCAACCCCATGGACTGCAGCCCACCAGGCTCCTCCATCCATGGGGTTTTCCAGGCAAGAGTACTGGAGTAGAGTGCCATTGCCTTCTCCACAAAAGCATTCTACATCCCTCTTTATTTAATAAAGTTGCAGATAGGCACTTCTTGTCCAATGAGTCGGACCTACTCTCAGGTGTGAATCTGAACATATATGGAAAAATGAGCAGCTAAGTTTACAGTACTTACCACACTTATTTTGATATCTATTTAGAGATAAAAGCCAAGATAATGTCTGGTTTTCTTTCTTAAAAAATGCAATGTCTCTGCAACATGCACATTACAGAGCACATCTGCAATACTTCAAGTGACTTGGCCTTATATAAGATCAGTAGTCTGTCTTTTTATTTCAGTTATTAAATAGTGGTCTTATGATTCTTTGAGACCAGGAAAGCAGTTCAACAGATCAAAATTTCACTAAATGAAACAAAAAGTTCCTAATGGTAAAGTTCCAAGTTCAGTCTGTTTGAAAATCTGAGGTGATCAATGGCTGCATTTATGAATAATTCTCCATATTAAAAATAGCTTCATGATGTTTGAGAGAACATTATCAAGAAATTTAAGACATTTACTAAATACTCTTAAACAATACTTTGACACCTATACATGTGCACAAGTAGTCCTAAGACAGTAGTAAAGAGTCTATCATTTGACCAAAATTGTAATCTGAAGGGGAGGATATTGCAAGCCATTTTCTACCAAAGTTTCTCACTCTGTTTTGAATGCCAAAATTAAGGCCCACAAGTCACTAATAGGACAAGTATAGTGGTTTGCATCTTCAACACCTGGGTGAAAATCTCTTAAATTCATGACAGAGGGATAATAGTGTTTCTTCTAAGACCAAATATTTTAAATGGTGCATCCACTACGTTTTTCAGTTAATTCTGTTAGGAGATATAATAGGGAAAAGGAGTCCAAAATGGCGGTGGCTAAAAGACAAGGAAGGGAAAAGTCCGCGAAAATAGAACAAAGGAAGCTCAAAGGAAGGTCCGAGGACCAGAATGAAGACTTCAGGTAGAACAAACAGCACTTCTGGCTAAGCCCAATTTGCATAGGGCAGGCCCAGGTGGAGGGAAAAAATATATAAAAGGAGGAGCCAAAGCGCTTTCTCGCTCTCTTTCTCTCCCGCGTGTGTGTGCTCTTTGTCTCTCTCTCTCCCTCCCCCACATGCTCTTCCACTCTCTTCTCTTTGAGTCTTTGGGTTGGCATGCCCCCATGCTTCGAGGATGGATTCTCCTGCTATCTTCTAAATAAAGTAGAGCTGTAACACTGATTTGCCTAAGAGCTATAACACAGTTTTTCCAAGACCTGAGAGCTGTGACGTGCTGAGGACTTCCAAATCTTTGTTGTGATGAGACAAAGAACCGAGGAACATACACTCGCGTGACAATTCTGATTAAGCTGGAAGTCTCATGCTTGAGGTAGGGGAAAGACAGAGACTGGCTTTAGATGTCCTGCTGTAATTTGCCTTCCAAAGGTAAATCCTGAAGAAGAGAGAACCCAGTACTATAAAGTCATGGGAGCATCTGAGAATTCAGGAGAATCCACTGGGTAAATGTCAGTTAAGAATTATCATGTTCTTCCTTCCTTTCAATCTGCCAAATTCTGACAGCTAAAGAAAATTCTGATCTTAGTACTTTTCTTTCTCTACTCATGGTCAAATAAATTATTGTTCATTAGGGGTACCCCTTTGGGAAAACCCAATGCATCCAGATTTGTAAGACAAAACTTTGTATTGATTGGAAGTTGCCATAGAATTTCTTTAGTTAACTTTTTCAGTGTTTTCAACATGATTGGGTTTTTAAAAAAGATTTACATACATCTTTCCTAAAATTCACGAACTTGTATAAAATGTGTGTATACCTGAATATATTTCCAAAAAAAAAAAAAAAACAACAGTGAAAGTATATGAACAAATAGTTTAAAAATGTATATCCTAGTCAAAATAGAACTGACCTGAATGAGTAAAGAAAATCAAATAAATAAAAAAGTAAGTTTAATTTTCACTCCTCTCCTCCCCCACAACTGAGGTATCTACTAAAACACCTAAAAGAAAAGTATCTGATCTAAGAAGGAATCAGTACTCAATATTACAAATTTAGGTACTGAACAATAGGTTAGAGGGAAAAAATTGCACATTTTACGAAGAGGATCTTTAGACACCTCAAAGCAATCAATTCATTTGTACATGAAAAATCTGAGCTCAGAGAGGTACAAAAACTTGCTCAGTCACAACACTAATTAGTAACAGAACCTGATCATCTCTTCCCAATTTCATGATTGTTTTGCCAGCTATCAATACTAGTCTTGAGAAAAATACACACAAAAATAGGTATTTTTCCAAGATAAACATTCTTATATTAATTTTACATAAAATACACCACATTATTCAAATCAGTAAATAAATTCATGCTATATACCAAAATGGAAAATAGGTTAACAATCTCTTCTTCATATTTTGATCAAGTATTTTCTTCAAACGTCTCAGAATAAGATTTAGTGCATCAAATCCAGCAGCATATCATCTCAGTCTTCATCAGTCTTATGTTCAGTATTGATTAGTGAAAAGAAGTTAAACCTTATCTCTTTGTAAATAGATTTCGGCAGTTCTAACCCTGCTTGATGGTCTGTGCACAGTGTTGCTATGCATCAAAAAAATACAGCTACAAGGTTAATCCAAAGAACAATTTAAAAGCCATTTCAATGGCAATTTCTGTAACTGAGTCATGAAAACAGACATTAAGTTCTTGAAGTTTGGGATGAAGAAAGAGTCTCCCTACTACCCAGTAAGCCATAACTGGTGGTGTTTTCCTCTGATCAGTCCAGTTTTCAGGTGAGCATTCAAACAATACACCATGTTCTTTCACAGGGTTCAGAGAAGACACTGAATTTGTTGAACCTGAATGATCTTTACCATTTAGTGCTTTCTTTTTCTCTTCAGCCAACATCTGCTGGAAAACTGCACGAATGGCGAGACAACACTGATGGAAATTGTTTATCAGTTGAGGGTGGATAGAGCCACTCAGCTGTACCACCTCTTCATGGGTGGGAGTAATAAAGATGCTTTGCACTGTTTCTAGGACAACATAATGGCAAAGTGTGTTCTCAGGACCAGATGTCAATTTCACTGTGTTATATACATCCAGTTCTTTTTCTGAAAGGTCCTTTTTAGATAAGAAGTGGGTTTAATTAGAGATATGCACCTTCCATAGACAGAAGATCTGTCTCAAAAGGTGAGAACAGCCTTGGGAGGAAAAAGCAAACGCCACAGAGAGTGTGGGCCATCTCAGAAGAGGGCAAAAGGCCCCAAAACATGGGATGGTTGGTTTTTATGGGCTAGGTAATTTCATAGGCTAAGGATTGGGAGGATTATGCCAACCATTTCAGAGACGAGGTGGAGATTTTCAGGAATTGGACCACTGCTTTTTTTTTTTTTTAACCTTAAATGGTTAGCCTTGAAATTGTCATGGCACCTTTGGTATGTATTTGGATGCTAAAGTATTACAATGAGTGTATAATGAGGCTCAAAGTCTACTGAAAGTCAAGTCTTCTGCCATAATGGACCTAGTTGATGCTAAACAGTTTATGTCGTATCCTCTAGGGCTTATGTCATTCTTTCAGAGGTTGTGTCCTGGCCCCTTCTCTCTTGTTTCAATCGTGGGAATGGGGTGGGGATCTACTGGAAGAATCTGGGAGAGATTACAATATGAAAAAATATAGCAGCAGGATCTGTCTTTGAAAAAGTTGAAACCCAAGAAGCTTGGATCAAAGGCAGAACAGTGCCAAATGGGCATGAATCCACTTTACCTTAAAAAAAAAAAAAAAAAAAAAAATCCTTGCATCACTACTTGAGACTTAGACTCTGAGGACAGTGTAGGGGGAAAAAAATTTTTTTTTTCCCATTTTTCTTTCCCAGTTCTCAGTTAGGGTCTCTATAACAAAAGATAGATTAACAAGAGAAAAGTGGACAGAAGTTTATTAGTGTGACTACCCCACATAGACATGAGAGAAGCTCAGTTCAGGTCAGTTCACTCACTCAGTCACGTCCGACTCTTTGCGACCCCATGAATCGCAGCACACCAGGCATCCCTGTCCATCACCAGCTCCCAGAGTTCACTCAGACTCACATCCATCGAGTCAGTGATGCCATCCAGCCATCTCATCCTCTGTCGTCCCCTTCTCCTCCTGACCGCAATCCCTCCCAGCATCAGAGTCTTTTCCAATGAGTCAACTCTTCGCATGAGGTGGCCAAAGTACTGGAGTTCCAGCTTTAGCATCATTCCTTCCAAAGAAATCCCAGGGCTGATCTCCTTCAGAATGGACTGGTTGGATCTTCTTGCAGTCCAAGGGACTCTCAAGAGTCTTCTCCAACACCACAGTTCAAAAGCATCAATTCTTCGATTCTCAGCCTTCTTCACAGTCCAACTCTCACATACCTCACCACAGGAAAAACCATAGCCTTGACCTGACGGACCTTTGTTGGCAAAGTAATGTCTCTGCTTTTCAATATGCTATCTAGGTTGGTCATAACTTCTTCCAAGGAGTAAGCGTCTTTTAATCTCATGGCTGCAGTCACCATCTGCAGTGGTTTTGGAGCTCCAAAAAATAAAGTCTGACACTGTTTTTACTGTTTCCCCATCTATTTCCCATGACGTGATGGGACCAGATGCCATGATCTTCGTTTTCTGAATGTTGAGCTTTAAGTCAACTTTTTCACTCTCCTCTTTCACTTTCATCAAGAGGCTTTTGAGTTCCTCTTCACTTTCTGCCATAAGGGTGGTGTCATCTGCATATCTGAGATTATTGATATTTCTCCTGGCAATCTTGATTCCAGCTTGTGCTTCTCCCAGCCCAGCATTTCTCATGATGTACTCTGCATATAAGTTAAATAAGCAGGATGACAATATACAGCCTTGACGTACTCCTTTTCCTATTTGGAACCAGTCTGTTGTTCCATGTCCAGTTCTAACTGTTGCTTCCTGATCTGCATACAAATTTCTCAAGAGGCAGATCAGGTGGTCTGGTATTCCTATCTCTTGAAGAATTTTCCACAGTTTATTGTGATCCAAGCAGTCAAAGGCTTTGGCATAGTCAATAAAGCAGAAATAGATGTTTTTCTGGAACTCTCTTGCTTTTTCAATGATCCAGCAGATGTTGGCAATTTGGTCTCTGGTTCCTCTGCCTTTTCTAAACCCAGCTTGAACAACTGGAAGTTCATGGTTCATGTATTGCTTAAGCCTGGCTTGGAGAATTTTGAGCATTACTTTACTAGCATGTGAAATGAGTGCAATTGTGCAGTAGTTTGAGCATTCTTTGGCATTGCCTTTCTTTGGGATTGGAATGAAAACTGACCTTTTCCAGTCCTGTGGACACTGCTGAGTTTTCCAAATTTGCTGGCATATTGAGTGCAGCACTTTGACAGCATCATCTTTCAGGATTTGAAATAGCTCAACTGGAATTCCATCACCTCCACTAGCTTTGTTCATAGTGATGCTTTCCAAGGCCCACTTGACTTCACATTCCAGGATGTCTGGCTCTAGGTCAGTGATCACACCATCATGATTA
This sequence comes from Bos indicus x Bos taurus, assembly GCF_003369695.1. Classification (NCBI taxonomy): domain Eukaryota; kingdom Metazoa; phylum Chordata; class Mammalia; order Artiodactyla; family Bovidae; genus Bos; species Bos indicus x Bos taurus. The sequence goes on from NC_040085.1 coordinate 20,182,925, forward strand.
TCTGGGTCATGAAGATCTTTTTTGTACAGTTCTTCTGTGTATTCTTGCCACCTCTTCTTAATATCTTCTGCTTCTGTTAGGTCCATAGTATTTCTGTCCTGTATCGAGCCCATCTTTGCATGAAATGTCCCCTTGGTATCTCTGATTTTCTTGAAGAGATCTCTAGTCTTTCCCATTCTGTTGTTTTCCTCTATGTCTTTGCATTGATTGCTGAGGAAGGGTTTCTTATCTCTTCTTGCTATTCTTTGGAACTTTGCATTCACTTGCTTATATCTTTCCTTTTCTCCTTTGTTTTTCTCTTCTCTTCTTTTCACAGCTATTTGTAAGGCCTCCCCAGACAGCCATTTTACTTTTTTTGCATTTCTTTTCCATGGGGATGGTCTTGATACCTGTCTCCTGTACAATGTCATGAACCTCAGTCCATAGTTCATCAGGCACTCTATCTATCAGATCTAGGCCCTTAAATCTATTTCTCACTTTCACTGTATAATCATAAGGGACTTGATTTAGGTCATACCTGAATGGTCTAGTGGTTTTCCCTACTTTCTTCAATTTAAGTCTGAATTTGGCAATAAGGAGTTCATCATCTGAGCCACAGTCAGCTCCTGGTCTTGTTTTTGCTGACTGTATAGAGCTTCTTCATCTTTGGCTGCAAAGAATATAATCAATCTGATTTTGGTGTTGACCATCTGGTGATGTCCATGTGTAGAGTCTTCTCTTGTGTTGTTGGAAGAGGGTGTTTGCTATGACCAGTACATTTTCTTGGCAAAACTCTATTAGCCTTTGCCCTACTTCATTCCGTATTGCAAGGCCAAATTTGCCTGTTACTTCAGGTGTTTCTTGACTTCCTAATTTTGCATTCCAGTCCCCTATAGTGAAAAGGACATCTTTTTTGGGTGTTAGTTCTTTTTTTTTTTTTTTTTTTATAGTGAAAACTTTTATATTTGGAATTAGCCAGCTGGACTCAGTTTAGATGATGCCAATCTGAAAAACAAAAGGGAATTTGTTGGCAACATCCAAAGCATCATAGTCAGGAGCCAGTCGAACATATGCCTTCTTCTCTCCATCAGGCCTGATCAGAGTATTGACCTTAGCCACGTCAATGTCATAGAGCTTCTTCACAGCCTGTTTAATTTGGTGCTTGTTGGCCTTGACGTCCACAATGAATACCAGTGTGTTGTTGTCTTCTATTTTCTTCATGGCTGACTCAGTGGTGAGGGGGAATTTGATGATGGCATAGTGGTCAAGTTTGTTTCTCCTAGGGGCGCTCTTCCGAGGGTATTTGGGCTGCCTCCTGAGCCGCAGTGTTTTGGGCCGCCGGAAGGTGGGCGACGTCCGGATCTTCTTTTTTTTGTGGCTGTGGACACCTTTCAACACTGCTTTCTTGGCCTTCAAAGCCTTTGCTTTGGCTTCAGCTTTAGGAGGAGCAGGGGCTTCCTTCTTCGCCTTCGGCGCCATCTTCATGAAAAGGTGGGTGTTAGTTCTAAAAGGTCTTATAGGTCTTCATAAAGAAGCTCAGTGATGAGTAACTCAGTGAGGTGGCTAGAACTTGGGCTTACATTCTCTGTTCAGCTAAAACAAAGAAAGAAGAATGTGGAGGCAGCAAATTATGGGGAGGTGACCAGGAAAGGTACAATAAACAAGGGTAAGTTTTGTTGTGCAGATTTTAGTTGGTAAGTGTGTCTTATGATTAGAGTCATTTTTTCCTTCCTGGAAAGAGAGGGAGGCATCCTTACAAATGGAGATTTCCATTGTAATTGTCAATTTCCCTTCTATAGGGTAATCAATACTCTATTTTCAAAGCTTCTCATTTATCTGCTACTTCTCAAAATACTCCTGTGTCAAAGAGGTACATTCTGGTCTCCTATAAGAGAGAGTACAGCTAGCCTACCTTGGATCCTATTACTATGGTTTGACTCAGTAGAGGAGATCAGGAACCTCAATGGACAGCCCCACCAATACACAGACAAAAATAAGAAGGATAGTTCCCTGAGGGAAATGAATATTGTTGTTGCTGAGCCGCTAAGTCATGTCTGACCCAGTGGACTGTAGGACCCCAGGCTCCTATGACCTCCACTATCTTCTGGAGTTTGCTCACATTCATGTCCATTGAGTCAGTGATGCTATCTAACCAACTCATTCTTTGCTGACCATTTCTCCTTTTGCCTTAGATCTTCCCAGCATTAGGGTCTTTTCCAATAAGTTGGCTCTTGGCATTAGGTGGTCAAAGAATTGGAGCTTCAGCTTCAGCAAGAGTCCTTCCAATGAATATTCAGGATGATTTCCTTTAGGATTGACTGGTTTGATCTCCTTGCTGTCCAAGGGACTCTCAAGAATCTTCGCCAGCACCACAATTCAAAAGTCGGATGCCTTCTTTATGATCCAACTCTCACATCTGTACATGAGTACTGGAAAAACCATAGCTTTGACTATATGGACCTTTGTTGACAAAGTGATGTCTCTGCTTTTTAATTGTCTAGGTTATATCATAAATTTCCTTCCAAGGAATGAGCATCTTTTCATTTCATGATTGCAGTCATCATCCACAGTGAATGAATATGCATCTATCCAAAAAGGGGGAGTGTATATGGGAAAGTCTAAGCAACACACAAGGCTACTGTACTATGTTGACCTGAAACAAATAGACTGCCAGATATTTCTCCAGCAAAGATAGGTTTATTCAGAATCAGCATGGGTGCATACTAAGTTGCTTCAGTAGTGTCCAATTCTTTGAGACCGAATGGGCTATAGCCAGCCAGGGTCCTCTGTCTATGGGATTCTCCAGGCAAGAATACTTGGTCTGATACCACCATTGTTTTATTGTTTGGGGACATGTTTCATACTTCTGCTGTGTGGATTTTGTTTGTAAGCAAGCCTGTTCAGTTTTGTGGTTAAGCAAACCTGCTTTCTTGAGTAATCATTAATTTACAGGGATCTCCCATACTTTTTTCTTTACTTACAACCCCCTAGTGGAATTAACTATTTAATCATCTACTTTGTCCCATTACTCTGTCGCTGTTAATTTCAGGCCTTGAGTCACTCAATGATGCAGGAGATTGAAGAACACAGGGTTGTTTAATGTTCAGTATTTCTCCTTCAAATACCTGTCCCAGGCAAAATCATATGATATGAACATTTCTTACTCTGTTTCTCTATCCTCAATTTAGCAAACAAATTCCGTGAACCCTATTTATTTGTGTCTTTAACATTTCCTTCTCTAATCTACTTCCTCTTTCCTCCAACAAAATGTAAGTCTTAAGTCCCACTTTTAAAGTCCTCTTTGCCTACCCTGGAGCTTCTCTGGTGACTCAGTGGTAAAGAATTGTCCTGCCAGTGCGGATTCAGGAGATGCAGCCTTGATCCCTGGGCTGGGAAGAACCTCTGGAGAAGGAAATGGCAACCCATTTCAGTATTCTTGCTTGGGAAATCCCATGAACAGAGGAGGCTGGTGGGCTACAGTCCATGGAGTCTCAAAAGAGCCAGATAAGACTTAAGTACTAAACAACAACAAATCCCTACCCTATATATCTGCCACGTGAAATGGTTGTTTATCAGATAAACTCATTTTGCTCATATTATCTACTTAATGTACTATTCATCAGGAGACATAACAATTTAACTCATCTAAAATGCAATAGCCTCCTTAGAGACATTCTTTTTTTTAAATATAAGTTTATTTATTTTAATTGGAGGTTAATTACTTTACAATATTGTATTGGTTTTGCCATACATCAACATGAATCCGCCACAGGTATACATGTGCTCTCCATCCTGAACCCCCCTCCCTCCTCCCTCCCTGTACCATCCCTCTGGGTCATCCCAGTGCACCAGCCCCAAGCAACCAGTATCATGCATTTTGTTTTATATATGTTATTATACATGTTTCAATGCCATTCTCCCATACCATCCCACCCTCGCCCTCTCCCACAGAGTCCAAAAGACTGTTCTATACATCTGTGTCTCTTTTGCTGTCTCGCATACAGGGTTATCGTTACCACCTTTCTAAATTCCATATATACACATTAGTATACTGTATTGGTGTTTTTCTTTCTGGCTTACTTCACTCCGTATAATAGGCTCCAGTTTCATCCACCTCATTAGAACTGACTCAAATGTATTCTTTTTACTGGCTGAGTAATACTCCATTGTGTATATGTACCACAGCTTTCTTATCCATTCATCTGCTGATGGACATCTAGGTTGCTTCCATGTCCTGGCTATTATAAACAGTGGTGCGATGAACATTGGGGTACACGTGTCCTTAGAGACATTCTTAACAAAAGCAAGGAAGAGAGATGATTGATAGGCATTTGTCATGTTTATTTTGGCAAAGTTAAAATACCAAGTCAAAGGATGAGGAAGGAAGAAAAACCATGATGGCTGAGCAGCTGCCACGTGCCAGGAACATGCTACATATTTTATATAGCTCTAATCAGCTCTGGTCACGTCAACCAATCTGGGTGGGTCTCAGCATGTCCCCACCATCCATGCTTAAAAAATTTCCCCAGCTTAGCACATAAACAGTTATACTTTCATCACACACACAAGAAAAACTAGTATATGCTTTAGACACATACATATTATACACACCTACATAAAACACAAATCACATTCAAGCAAAAGCTATATAACATACACTTAGAACACCTGTATTAATCACACAACACATACTCTGCACACACAAATAAATTTCACATGCATTGAAATGATATAATTTATTTAGGGATGGAAAGATCATTCAGCTTGCAAAGGTATAAGGAGAATCAATATCAGAAAATTTCCCAGATTAGTCAGAAAGATGCCATATGTGCTGAATCTTTAAAAAACAAAACAAACCAAAATAAACATGTAGAAGGAAATCAGATAAATGAGAGCAGAAAGGCATTTCAGGCAGAGAAACAACACAGGCAAAGTTATGAGAGCAAGAAACCACGTGAAACAACTCTAAGTGGTTGGAAACCTTTGGCCCATAAACGTAAGGGCTCTTGATGTAGGCAGGGCCACCACTTGGGAGCACTGAACACTGAAAGCTGTGGCTGTGGGTGGACTTTCTAGTTGCTGATAACCTCTAATAACCGCATGTCCTCTACAACATCAACAAACCCATTCCTGCTGCAATGGAATTCAATGTAGCTGTAGCTCTTGTAATCTTTGTAATTGCTTTTGCTGTTCTTCCGGATGCACTTGAGTGTCTTGAAGGGATATGGGGCCCATATATATACATTTCTGTAGGGGTCTCTCCAGTTCCTCAGGCATATACGCTCAATTTTGTGCCATAAGGTATAGATGAAGATGTGATAGTTCTTGTTTTTTGGAATGCCTCTTTCCCTCATCAGATCATTGCATTTGTACTTGCTGAATTCCCAATTTGTGCTCAGGTGGTGCTGTTTCATAAATTCCCTCCAGGAAAGGTTCTGGCTGTGTACAAGGAGCCCACATAGAGGAAACAGCAGAGCCAACAGAGAGCCTAGGGCCTTTAGAGTGGATGCCATTTCAGTCACCAGGACCACCTGTGGATCCACATGGAAGAGAGAGGAAAGCATTATCTCAACACTGCCCTAAGAGCTGAGCTCCACCTTAATATTCCTTTCTCTGTCAGTGTAGGCACCTGGACCCAATTTTACCACTTGGTTTCCAGGCTGGAAGATAAGTCTCATTAGATAATAAAGTTTATAAGAAATGAAAATATGCTATAGCCTGTCTGAGACAAGAGCAAAGTTGTAAAAAAATTGAAGTTTATTTCAGCAATTCCAAATACCTCCTGTCTGCCCTCTCTTCCATCTGAACTGAGGAGTCAATCTTGCTCTAGCTAGCTGTTTTGCATCCACATCAATTCTCAAAAGAGTGTGTATCTTAAAGAAAATGGGACTTTAAGCTTTATGTTTGTGAATTGCAAAGGATTGTCCCTCTAAAGGGGCTTCCCTGGTGGCTCGGCGGTTAAGAATCTACCTTCAGTGCAGAAGACATAGACCAAGATTTGATTCCTGGATCAGGAAGATCCCCTGGAGGAGGGCACGGCAACCCACTCCAGTATTCTTGCCTGGAGATTCCTGGACAGAATAGCCTGGTGGGCTACAGTCCATGGGGTCACAGAGACTCAGACATGACTGATGCAACTGAGCATACATGTCCCTTTAAAAGGGATGCAGAATATGAATAGAGACTTGGAGAATATTTTCCAAGCAGGAGACTTTGGTTCCTTGAAATCCTAGGCTGCAACTATATTGATTCTGCAAGATGGTGCTTTCCAGGATCTTGTCTTCCTTATGACACTTCCCCAAAGCCTGTGAAACATGTTTTCACTTCTGACTACACACACCCCTTCTCAGAAGCCATTTCCCTAATTATTGTCATTATAATTGATATTGATTTGTCATTAAGAATGTTATCATAAGGAGCTCCAGTTTTGAAATATTGTTTTAATCAATCAAATATCAAGATTGAAGCTGCCATCACAAGAACTATTCTATTCAAATTAGGCCAGAGAGTTGCTTGAAAAAGTCTCCCCTTTAAACTAGCTCTCTGTCCTCATTTACCATGAGGAGTATGCCTGATGCTGTGGAATCTCTATTCTAATTCTCAACTCTCTGAACATGATGCCTCAAAAACGGGCCTAATAATCCATCCCTCAGACCTGTGAGAGTCTAATGAGATACATTTATTGAGAGCATTTCTGAGAATGTCAAGTACTATGCCAAATATAGCACAAGGGGTAGGTATCTTCTCTTTTGTGAAGATATCCCTGGCTCAAAAGGCCTAAACAAGATGAGAAGACCAGGATTCAAGGTACTTCAGGGTACAGTTGGCCCTCTGAATCCACCTGCTCTGCACCCAGGGATTCCACCAACCACAGACACTGATTAAAAATAACCTCCCCCCCAAAATTTTTTCCCCAGAAAATTCTAAAAAGTAACACTTGAATTTGCTTTGTGCTGTCAACTATTTTCATAGCATTTACATTGTATTTACAGCTATTTACATAAAATTTACCTTGTTTAGGTATAAAAATGATGTAGAGATAAGTATGCAGTTTAGATGCAAACACTGTGCCATTTTATACAAGGTACTTGAGCATGCTTGCAATTTGGTATCCTGGCATGGAGGATCCTGGACCAATACCCCATGGATACCAAGGGATGGTGATATTACGCTTAGGAAGAGTGGGGAGAGGCTATAAAAACTATCAGTGAGAGTTGGATCACTGTCTATTCTTAATCCCACCATCTTAATTTCCTGTTCCAGCATTCCTGGGCCTTTCCCTCTAAGCAACCTCAGCACCAGCCCTTCTAACCATAACTCACCCTATTTAGATCCAACACTCCTGTCACTGGTCGTATTGGGGATCAGTTTATGGATGTGCAGAGCACAGAGTGTGTGTCTTTCCCCTTTCCTTAGAGCCAAGAAGTCTGCAGCCGTGAAGGAAGGACAGAAGGAATAGCAGTCAGTGGGAGGTACAGCCCTTCAACTGATTGGCAGTAGTTGCGGGGTGGGGATAAGACAGCCTTACTAAAAGAACCAGTCCTGCATCTTTTCATCTGGAACACGTGGGTTTACTCTGAGAATAGCCTGGAGCAAAGGAGTCAAACCTCAAAGGCTGACTTGTGGTGGGGCCTTGGCCCGGTATCTGCAGTTGGGAGCCCTGGAGCTTCCTGTCTCCCTGCAGTCTGTGACCCTCACTACACCCTCATGGCAGTTCATCCGGCCATTTTTGCACTGAATGTTGGTGGTGCTGCAGATACTACGGATATTCCAAAGATCTTCATGAATGAAAGTGTTGAAGCGCTTGCACTGATGTGAAGTCATCTTTCGTCTTTGCATCATCAAGTTGCAGTAGCTGTCATTGCCTCCTGTCTCATCAGGGTCCACGTGTTGCCTTAGGAATCGTTGGTACATGCGATCCTGGCCATAGGAGGGCTGTACCAGCCCTAGCCCCAGCAGGGTCAGCAGCAAGAGCAGAAGAAAGGCCTGGGTCCTCTGGAGAGCCATCACTGCCTTGGAGATGCCTAGAGAAGACCAAGGGGCAAGAAAAATCATCCCAGGTTCAATAGGAAGTGAGCAACCCAAAGCAGCAAGGAGAATTTTTGGAGCAACAGACAGGGCCTTTTTCTACACATCCAGTCTAAGGTTTAGGCCCAGCTGAGTTCCTAATTTGATACATACGGTTACTACTGTCCTTTGTTTTCAAAGATGCTGCTTCATGATGGTGGATCACACTGTGTGTGATTATAACGCTGATGAGGGATTTGCATCTTATTCCACCTACAGCCTATCCTTAACAATAATGATCAGGATTAAACATAACTATCATTCGTTTAAATGCCACCTTCTCCATTCACAACCACGTTTTGCCTGTGCACAGAAAGACCCAAAGCTCTGTGTCACATTGCTGTGTCTGCTGCTGCAGATACGTGATACGGAGTTAGGAGGAGAGGGAAGTGAAGGAGTTGTGGGAAGCAGGGTGGCAGGAAGAAATGATGCTCGATTTACTCCTCACACCAGGACCACTGGATGCCACTTCTGAAGATACACTTAGCACTTGGGTAAGAGCTTCATCACCACAACGTACTTTGCGTTGTCTGTCCCAAAACTAAGTGTGCACAATTCTGTCTCCTTTCTCTCATTCTTCTTCTTTGTGACCAACAACATGGTTTAGCAACATGACTAGCTACAGAGAAGATTTTACTTTTCAAACAAGAGCATGGATGGCCTCAGTCACAGCAACCAACTGATTTAGTAAGACAAGGAAAAATACTATGAACAGAGTTCAATGTAGACATCCATGGGTGCCTCTCAAGCTTCTGCCTACAACAGAAAATTAAATGATCCCCAAATCCCCACAACACATACTTTTAGGTTAGAGCTTGCACCAACGGCTTGCTCTGCTGACATGTTTAATCTCAGTAAGAACTTCTTTTGATACGGTGATCTGAAAGACCTAGTTTACCACACTAACTGTATGATCTTGGAGAAATAACTTCTCTCAGTATATTCCTCAGAAGTAGAATAGCTGTAATGAAAATGCTACCAGGCCTCCCTTGTGGCTCTGCTGGTAAAGAATCTGCCTGCAATGCGGGAGACCTGGATTCGATCCCTGGGTTGGGAAGATCCCCTGGAGAAAAGCTACCCACTCTCTAAGCCATTCTGGCTTAGAGAATTCCATGGACTGTATAAGTCCATGGGGTTGCAAAGGCTACCCACTCCACTATTCTGGCCTAGAGAATTCCATGGACTGTATAGTCCATGGGGTCGCAAAGAGTTGGACACGACTAAGCGACTTTCACTTTCACTTCAATGTTACCGAAAGAGTGTGCGGAGTCCAGCTGCTCACCACTTAAGAGGCAATAAGCAGGCCAGATTGGTGGAAAGGAAAGTTTGCTTTATTTCAGATGCCTGCAACTGTGGGGGGAGGGTGGTGGACATCCATCCAAAGGCCGGCTCCCCCTACCCCTGCAACCAGTGGGACAAGAGCTTTTACAGACACAAGTAGGGGTGGGGGACTACATGCAGAAACAGCATAGTCATCTCTGACAGTCATCTTCAGATTGGTCATCAGTGGTTTGACTAGCGACATGTTGGTTGTTTTAGATCCAGCTAGTCTTCAGTTCCAGCATCCATTTGTTCCTGTTTCTTTGTGGCCAGTTCTCGGAATTGTGGTAGCTCATGTCCTTGGAACAGTCTGGTCATCATGATGTTAACTTCTCCACCTGGTGTTTTAGTATCTGTAAGACAGTTCACGGGCTATGGCTCAGAATATTATCTATAGCCCTTGAGAAAGAAATAAGGCTCCTTGACTACACTATTATTTAGTCTCCTTTGACTGTTTCCCTTTGTTTCCACGTTTCTCATTTCTCTCATTAAACTTATTCTTTGACTAAAGTTTTCCACAGACGAAAGGCAGGCAGAGGACGTGGTGTGGGGGCAAGGTCCATAGGGTCCTTCTCCTTAAAGGAATGTTGTAAAGAAGAAACGATAAAATCAGTGTAAAGTGCTTATCACAATGCCTAGCCTAAGTGTCCAGTAGGTGTCAGTAATGATCATTTTTAGGATTTCCATTTCTCTTGGCTTCCTCTGTTCCCTTCAATCTGATAAAATAACAACTACACTGAATTGCAGGCTTCTCAGGTGCCACTAATGGTAAAGAATCCTCCTGCCAATGCAGGAGAGGCAAGAGATGTGTGTTTGATCCCTGGATTGAGATGATCCCCTGTAGTAGGAAATAGCAACCCATTCCAGTATTCTTGCCTGGAAAATCCCATGGACAGAGGAACCTGGTGGGCTGCAGTCCATGGGGTCACAGAGTCGGGCATGACTGAGTGACTATCACTTTCCAATATTCTTGCCTGGAAAATCCCATGAAGAGAGGAGTCTGGCCAGCTACAGTCCATAGGGTGGCAAAGAGTCAGATGTGACTAAACAGTTAATACACATGACCACTGATTGGGATTCCCTGGTGGCTCAGATGGTAAAGAGTTGGCCTGCAGTGTGGGAGACCTGAGTTCGATCCAAGAGATATGGGTTTGATCCCTGGGTTGGGATGATCCCTTGTAGTAGGAAATGACAACCAATTCCAGTATTCTTGCCTGGAAAATCCCATGGACAGAGGAGGAGCCTGGTGGGCTACAGTCCATGGGGTTGCAAAGAGTCAGACACGACTGAGCGACTTCACTTTCACCCCTGATTGGAAAACCAGAAAAAAAAAAAATTCAGATAGTCTATCAAACATTGTTAATATCTTGCTTCTTAAGGATTTTTTGATTTTTATAGTAAGACAAATTTTCCAATAACGAGGTTTGGAAAATTCTTCTTCCTACTTTGGAAAGAAATGATAATGTTTTCTATTTTGAAATAGATGAACCAGTAACCTACTCCTCCATCCCTTCCTCCATAAATTGAACACTTTCAGTGAGGCTGGGCTCTGTGTGGCACCAAGGCGTATATACCACAGGCTTATAACCCAAGTATTGAGCAACCAGGGCTTTTGGTCTATTTCAGGGCATGTAGGCAGCAGGGGAGGCCACCATGGGGAATACTCTGACCATGATAGTCATTCATAAAATGGCAGAACTAGTGATGCATAACTGTAGTTTATTAACTACTTTCTAAGTAAGATATCCAGGCATCTGTTGATGAAATTAGGTAACACTGAACTCAGGGATTAACTAGCATATTTTACAGAGACTGTCTGTTAACTTAAGCTTGTATTTATTTGAAAACATATCAAGTTGAAGAACAAAGGAAAAGCTTGAAATCTTTGTATGACCTTCCCAAGACCTCAGAGTTACTAGACAACAGTTAATAAAATATTAAAGAGAAAATAATGTAGTAATCAGTCTTTTATCTTTATATAAAATAATCATGAGAATATCCGAGTGTTCCAATCAAAACAATATCAAATTATTTTCTACTTAAGGTAAGAGGTGGCTACCCTGAATGGGTTTTGTTATTTATGCAGGATTACCAATGTGTGGGTGGGTGTGTTTGTGTATATGTGTGAGAGAGAGAAAGAGGGAAAGAAAGTGTAATTTATCTGTTGGTATTTAGTACTAAACTCTTCTTCCTAAGGCTTAACATTTGTAAAAGTAATATTGGCTTATTAGGTGACAGCAAAAACAATTTGCTCCTCCTAAAAATTCTGCTTAGGGGCTTTAAGCCTTGGAATTTTCCCAACAATCTCTGTAAGATGAATTTAACATTTTACCTTCAGTGAAAAGTAACGTCCACTCCTTGAATGCCTGATCAGGAGCTGATTGACAAGGAAAAAGGCATTGTTTTCCCATCCAGCCCTTTCAATTGAACAGGGAAAATGGAGAAAGATCAATAGACCAAGAATCAGTGAGAAGACTCAGAGACATTTTTATTAATGAAGTATATTCTAAAGCAGAAAAGAAAAGGTCAGCAGCTCATTTTCTGGATTCCTAGCAATGAATGTTGCCACGGTGTAAAGGGGGAAATGCTACGAAGGAAGAGCAGAACCAGCTCTGGACTACTTGTGTGGAGGGACAAAGGACTCATCAAAGTGGACGGGCCAGCCCTTTTCACAGCCGATAACGATGACTCTGTAGTCTTTGGTGGCTTTGTAATGGCATGGAGGCCGGGTGGACCCTCCTTTATGCTTGCAAATGGTGACCTGGAAGGGAGACTTGCTTATTCGGAGATTGCCTCCGTAAGGTTTTCCATTCTTATCTTTACAGATGTCCTTGATGTCATTCTTGTTGCCATGAACAAAGGTGTTGATGCTTTTGCAGGGTTTGGTCAGGTGTCGTTTCTCCATCATCGTTTCACAGTATTTGTTATCCCGGCCCTTTGGACTACGATCATAGTGCTGAATCAGGAAGTGTCGGTATCTGCGGTCATCCTCAGCCAGGGTCAGTGGTGTCAGACCCAGTCCCAGCATGAAGACCAAAAACAGGGGGCTCAGGCCCATCACCATCTTTTCCAACAAAGGCTCCTGCCAAGGGCAAAAGGAGATGTAATAAAGGCACAGAACAGAATTGCCAAATTAGGCTAAAAGGACAAGGATTTTTCTCTCTGGCAGGACGTCATGAATCAGGTATCCTCTGTCACTAGATATATTTTTTTCTTTTCCTTTCCTCAGTAGTCTCATATGTCTTCTCAATTGATTCCTTTGGAACATCTATAAAAATGTTTCCTGAATACATACAACTTCCAAGTACAACCGCTGTTTCCTATCCTGGAGGATCACTGAGAATTTACCTTTCTATCAGTTGTTGCAATTCAAAATCCACTCACATTCTTTAATTCATTTATTAACTAATTTAATAACAAGCACTACATAAGCCCCTATTGGGTACCAGGCACTGTGCTGGGTCCCAGAACACAAAGACCATTAAGACACATCCAGTGCCTCGCTAATCCATGGGGAAAGGACGGGAGTGCCAATTTACTGCAAAGAGACAGTAAGATATACTCTGAGAGCTAAGAAGAAGGACTTTCAGGAAACCTTGAGCCCAGGGAAGGGTTATCAGAGAGGACTGGTGAAGACAGCATTCCTGAACAAGTCAATCCATCAGTTGACTGTGAGAAGAGTAGTGAGAGCAGTTTCACCCTGAGGTGACAGTAAACAGACCTAATTCCCCAAGAAGTAGACTTCCCTAGTGGTTCAGTTAGTAAAGGATCTGCCTGCAATGTAGGAGACCCGGGTTTGATCCCTGGGTTGGGAAGATCCCCTGGAGAAGGAAATGGCAACCCATTCTGGTGTTCTTGCCTGGAGAATCCCATGGACAGAGGATATTGGCGGGCTACAGTTTACGGAGTCTCAAAGAGTTGGACACGACTGTGCAACTCTTGCTTTCACTTTTTCATGATTTTTTGGCAATCACACATGCAGCAAAATTCTTATAGTGGGATGAAAGTTTGACCTTAAATTTATTCTTAGATATACTATAATCTTTGCTATGCTATGCTATGCTAAGTCGCTTCAGTCGTGTCTGACTCTGTGCGACCCCATAGACCGCAGCCCACCAGGCTCCCCCGTCCCTGGGACTCTCCAGGCAAGAACACTGGAGTGGGTTGCCATTTCCTTCTCCAGTGCATGAAAGTGAAACGTGAAAGTGAAGTCGCTCAGTCATGTCCGACTCTTAGCGACCCCATGGACTGCAGCCTACCAGGCTCCTCTGTCCATGGGATTTTCCAGGCAAAAGTACTGGAGTGGGGTGCTATTGCCTTCTCTGACTATAATCTTTATGAATCCTAAATTGAAAGATAAATGGTATAGTGTCATAGACATTAAATTATTGTTTTTATATTGTGCTTTTCTTGTGTGTAAGTCAGTAAACATATTTTCATATTAAATATTTTTGTAGCTCTTAAAGAGGCCACCGGTTGTAGCACTAAGCCTGTCATGATGCTAAACAGTCCTGGGAGTACAATTGTGACTCTAGAAATATAAGAGCATTTGGGGTTCTGCAGTTTACATGGGAAGCCATGTGACAGGCTGAGTAAAATGATCTCCCTTTCTAATCAGCATCTGGCATTGATCTTTATCTGTTTATCATGCTATAGACAAATTTGGTATATTGCCAAAGAATTACCAGATTATACACCAAGAAATTCTTTGGTCATTCCTCAATATTGAAATAGTCTCTGAAAAGGTTTCCATTAAGCACATAAGAGTATCATTTGTAATAGAATCAGCAAAAATAATTTGGGGAGGTTAGCAAGAAAGTGGTAGACGACTGGGAGAGTCACACCTAAAAGAGCAACAAGCCGTCCTACGGGGCCACTGCTCTGCCACAGCCGCTGGGCTGCCATGCTCCCCATGCACTGAGCTCTTTACATTTACATGGTATTTTCAGTCTCCTGGGTGCGTATTTTCTTCCTAGTATATAGGAAGACACTTTTCTTGAATTGTAATCAGTTAAGTCTCTTGCTCTGCAATGGACAAAATATTGCCTTTTAACATCAAAAGCAGTTGTAGAATGGCAGGCTGTCAAGGGTGGAAGTATCCTTAATGGTCACACTGTGAACAGAGGCTGGAATCCCAGAGTTCAAAAATCTAGTAGAACCTGAGCTGGTTGTACCCAAAAGAGTCATTAGGTGGCAACGATGGATAGAAATGTTGTTTCCCTCTCTTAGAGGAAACGGTGGGTCCTTGTAGGAGTCAGTATTGTACAGGGGATATCGTTGATGACAGAAAGGGGTGTGAGCTGGCAGGCTCAGCAACAGTCTCTGTCCAAACACTCTATGCTTTAGACATATATTATTCAACTTGAATCATACTGCCTGCCTCACAGCAGACCCTCAGTAATAAATGTTTTAGTGAGTGATGTCATTTTCCTCTCCAGGTATAAACTTATCTATGAAGTGAGAGTTGCTAGCTATAAAAGTTTGAAATTCCGTGGCTCTCATTAAGCATAAGGGAGCCATTCTAATTTCACTAGCAAAAGTCCAGTGAGCATGGAATTGTAAAGATAAGTTTGTATAGATTTAGTTGGTGTCACAAGGCACCAGCTGAAAGAAAGAGATGTCAGGGTGATCTGAGCCCAGTCTCACTGGTGTGCATCATCCTTTAAGGCTCAGTGTGTAAGCCCAGCCCTCTTCACCTCTAGTTAAGACGCTGACCCTACCTCAGGGTTGGCTCCCTAAAAAGGTACTTGTTTGTTGGGAGGTTGAAGGTCCTCATGTTCCAGTCTGGGGAGGTAAAGGAATATCTTTATTTCTGATGTACAAAATTTGCACATTCATCCTGTAACAACTCAGCTAAATTTTGCTTAGGCTTATTGCAATCTTGGGGGCTTCCCCAGTGGCTCAGTGGTAAAGAATCTGCCTGCAATGTAGTAGCCTCAGGAGAGTGAGGTTAGATTCCTGGGTTGGGACGATCCCTTGGAGGAGGGCAAGGCAACCCATTCCAGTATTCTTGCCTGAGAATCGCATGGGCAGAAAAGCCGGAGGGGCTACAGTCCATGGGGTTGCAAAGAGTCTGACATGACTAAAGTGACTTAGCATGCATGTGCTCTAATCATGACTCCCTGAGACATCCAGAAACCAAACCCTAGCAAACACACACCATGGCCACCTTTATTTAACATCTGCTCCCCCACTCACACCTTCCACACTCGTGTTTGCGATTCTAAATTTCCCAAAAAGAAAGGTAAAATGGAATTGGAAAAAAACAAATAAGAGACAGAATATTTGTGGGAAAAAAAACAAATAAGGACAGAATATTTATGGTACAGAATCTGCGTAGGCCAAAAGTGCAGGGCCTCACATTTGGTCAAGGATTGTCAGACTCATTTAGACAGATCCTTCTTCACCCAAGCACACAATCATCAGGTCCTTCTAGATCCAAGCACTTAACTGTCAGTGGAATTTGTTCCAAATGTTCTTTAGACTAACTTTGTCCTGTGTCTCAAACCAATCCCTTGGTCTTTATAAAAATTAACATTCTCTTCCTTTCCCCACAGGCAATATTTTGTACTCAACAGATCCATAAAAATTTATGCACCAAAAAATTACCTTGACATTGGATTATGAGTAACTACAGCCAGTGTACCTTCCTTTGAACTTTGGATGTGCTCCACTTACTTTATTTTCAAAGAGCATCCAAGAACTTTCTCTTCCTTTTTTTGTTTGCACTGTATGATTTGTGGGATCTTAATTCCCTGACAAAGGAATGAACCCACACCCTTGGCAGCGAAAAGCAAAAAGTCCTAAACACTTGGACTGACACGGAATTCCCCCGAAACTTTCTAAAGGAAAGTAAATAGCAGGGAAGGAGATGAGACTGAGCACGCACGCATGCACATTATAAGAAAACAGTGTTAGGACTTCCCTGATGGTCCACTGGCTAAGACTCCAAGCTCCCAATGCAGGGGCTTTCCATCCCTGGTCAGGAAAGTAGATCCCTTATGCTACAGCTAACGATCCTACATGCGGCAACTAAAAAAAAAAAAAAAAAAAAAGATCTGCCATGCTGCAGCTAAAAACAAGGATGGAAGATCTCCCATGCCTCAGCTAAGACCCAGTGCAGCCAAATAAATAATAAATATTAAAAAGGAAAGAAAGAAGACAGAGCTAAAAATAGACTTCTGTTTTTCCCTTGTTAAGCCACATACACTGTCTGTGTCTGGGGTGGGGTGGGGCCTTCCAGATGCCCTTCAGCCCCTGCCTCTCCTTCTTTGGGGATTTTATCACAATTTAGGAATCTCTCCTAAACCTCCGCTTGCTTCCAGCCGCACTAGTTTGCTTTTATCAACATATATAATATCCCCTAAAGAAATCTGTTTTCATTTTAGACTTTGGAACCTAATTCATTTTCTTCTGAATTCATGAGCTTGGGCCCAGAGGCTTTAAAAGGGTGGGGGAATAGGTTCATTGAGATGGATGGACATCTAGAAATAACATATAAACAAACAAACATATATAAAACAATAGATTATCCAGATGGAAGAATCTTACAAAAATCTAGAAGTTTCCTTCCAACTGCAGAGGGATTCTGTTTGTTCCCCGAGACAGGTTCCAGCTGAGTGAACCTGGAGGCCCCTCCCAGTTCTGATCATACAGTGCTCAGATGGACAGGGTGGAGAGACAAGATCTGAAAATCCTCAGGCTTGTCAGGGACACACAAACCAAGGACACTACTCTTGGACAAAACATGGAGAGTCATTCACCTCTTCCTTGGGCCCAATTGGGTCAAATATTAACTCACTTGAATGGATTAGAGATTTGTTCTAGGAGGCAAAACTTGATAAATGTGGCCTTTTGTCCCCAAGTTGGCTTTTTCTGACATCCCTGGTTCTTACTCCTGCCCAAGACAGGATTGAGGTTTCATTGTTCCCATGCAATGATCTGGATCCCAAAGATGTTGTTTCTTGGGCCAGCTCCAAGAACTGCCTTGCAAAAGCCTGCAGAGCAGATGGGTCCCCCAGGAGGATGCTGCTCCACTGTACTTTCTGTTTACCCACAGAATTTTGTCTCATGAACAGGTGCTAAGTAGGTTTTATAGATCCGGGAAAGCACTTCCAGAGAAGGTTATGTGACAGCTGTTAGCACCCTGCACCTGACCTCAACCTCGCAGCTATTAACCTTCAGAAATACCCTTATCCTGGGCTTTCTGTTTCCTTTCTTCTTTACCTGTCCACAAACGACTAACTGTGAGCACCCGATATTTTGTTGTAAAATTGTCTAACTCCACCATCAATGCAACACTGACTTGTATCCGCTCACAAAATGGCTATGTTGCCTGCATAGAAAGTGGACCCAAGGGTACCAGGATCACTTTCAGATCCTATGGTTTCAAATATCAGGTAGTGTCAGGGGACATTCAACTTTAAGGAATCCTATATGTTGTTTTCTTCCTTTGTGTGCTGTTTCTCAAGGGCCCTCTGTTCCTTATCAGTTCCTGGAAAACAGGAACGAGCAGAGCTGCACACAGTTCTCAGGACTGAGGTCAGGAGACAGAGCTCACGCGTGGATTCCCTTCAGTGACCTTTTACTTTACTGTAAACTATTCAGTCATGTCCCTATTACTCAGGATGTGGATTGTCTTCTGGCCCTGTGACGATTGTTATTCACCTGGTTCTGTTTTTGCTCAACTTTATTTTTGCTACTTAAAGCTTCCTTGTATGAAAATATATAAGTATATGCTGTTACAAATAACGCACCCTTGTTTCATTCGAGACTTGGGTCCCCCGAGTCCCTCTTCATCGACTTCAGTCCCCAGGTCCCGGTCTGTAAAGACCATAGCAAGGTAGTAGCAGGAGGCCAGCTGTCTCGCAGACCCCAGCAACCACCTTCACTGGTGTTGGGTCTAGGACACTGCTATCTTATTAAAAATTATCAGCCTTCTCTTGTCATTCACCCACCTCTACATTTCCAGTCTCCCTGCACTTTAGGCATTGGCTCAAGACATGCTACCTACCAGTAAAACAAATGCACTTGACATCATCATAATACTTGTAATAATCAGTGTTACCTTGCATTCTACGAAAAGCTCATATATTTAACCCTCACATGTGAGGCAGGTATTATGTAAGTCAGTTCTTCTTATGAGGAAACTCTGAAATCAAACAGCAGGGGAACCGTGATGGAAACAATCCTTCCTCTTTTTTTACTAATAACTTTCTTGCTTCGTCCAGTTTCTGCCTATAAAACCCTTCCACTGCCAGCTCCTCGGAGCACCTCTCTTGTATACTAGATGAGATGCTGCCCCTTTCATCAATGATTTTACAAAACCAATTGAATCTTCAAATTTACTCAGTTGAATTTTGGCTTTTAAGAGAACAAAGAGAAGTAGCAGGATGTAGGGCCTCTACTGGCATCAAACAAGGCATCCAGACACTCACTTTCCTCTTCTGAGCAAACACCCTGTTTGAGAGGAGCACCTATCCTAATTAGTTTTTATCACTTTTTAAATATAAACTGAAGAATTGAGTTTTGGAAAGTTTTCAACCATTACAAACCACACAGCTGGGACTATACTGGAAGAGGATGCCAGATGAAGTTACATCAGTAAAGAGGAGAAGTTGATGCCAGGGTATAAAGCAGCAAAGGATAGCCCAGCTCTGTTGTTTGGTGGTAATGCTCCCAGGGATATGAAGCTGAATCCTTCTTAGTTTATCATTCAGAGAACCCAAGAGCCCTTAAGAACATAGCCAAGGGTACTCTTTCTGTTGTATGTGAGAGTAACCCCAAAACCTGGGTTACGCAAACCATTTTCCAGGACTGGTTTTTCCATCACTTTATCCTAGAGGTAGAGAAATATTGCTTGGAGAAGGATATCCCATTCAACATTCATTTGCTGCTCAGCAGTGCTCCCAGACACCCCCCATTCATGGCTGACTTTCATCTCAACATCAAAGTAGTGCATCTGCCACTGAATACTACATTGCTCATCCAACCTAAAGACTAGGGAGTTACACTGACTTTCAGGAAATATTATTTATGTCATATTTTTCATCAGGCAGTAAAGGCAAGTGACAAATCATGAACAACTTTGTGCCAATTTTGGAAGGACTATAATATCTACAAGGCCATAAAAATTTTTCATTTTGCTTGGCGTGAGGTTCCAATGTTACTGAGAACGGGGTTTGGAAGCACCTTTGCCCACAGTTTGTTCACAATTCGTGGGTTTGAGAAGGTGAATGAAGAGTCCAAAGAGGTCTTCAGTGACTTAGTGACCCTCAGTGAGAAGCTGGACTTAGATCCGCAAGAGGACAATTTCACCGAACTCCTTTCTGTGCAACACAAGGAAGTTACTAATGAAGACCTGATGGAACTGGAGGCCCAGAGAAAGGACAAAGGGACACAAGAGGAAGAAGTAACTGAAGAACTGATGAAATTCACGACACAAGAAATGGCAAGGGGATTTTCTTTACTTGAGGAGACACTGTTAGTTTTTGAGCCACAGGACCAGAGCATAGAAAGACACACAAAGCTTGCAGAAACTGTTCAGAGTGCAATCCAGTGCTTCTGTGTCACTTAAAATGAGAGTAGAAGGGCTACTACCCAGACATCACTGGATCATTTTTACAAGAGGGTAGGTAGAATTGAAGCTGCAATACTTTGGCCACCTGATGCAAAAAGCTAACTCATTAGAAAAGAGTTTGTAAAGTTAAAAAATAAAAAACAAGAAAAGAGCCTGATGCTGGGAAAGATTGAAGGCAGGAGGAGAAGGGGACGACAGAAGACAAGATGGTTGGATGGCATCACCAGCTCAATGGACATGAGTTTGAGCAAGCTCCAGGAGATGGTGAAGGGCAGGGAAACCTGGCATGCTGCATTCCATTGGGTTGCAAAGAGTCGGACACGACTGAATGGCTGAACAACAGGTAGAATTGAATCCAGCAAGGAACCAGAACCTGTGCCATCAATGTCACGTATGAGTGAAATTCAGCCTGTCCTCCATCTCCTATTGCTGATAATCTTTCAGCTGAACCATCTCCCACCTCCTCTCCCTCCTCTGTCAGTAACTCTTCTCGTCTGTTCACTCGATGCCAGCCCCTATATGCCAGCTGTTGTACTGTACTACTCTACTTTTCAAGGTACTGTACTGTAAGATTAAAATTTTTTTATTTTTACATTAATTTGTGTGAAAAGTATTATAAACCTGTTATACTATAGTACTACACTGCAGGCTGTGTCAGTTGCTTCCCTCAGCTAACTTTTTTGGACTAATGAAAAAGAGGACTTACAAACATGCCCTCAGAATAGAACTCCTTCCTATGTAGGAGACTTACTCTATTTTGAAACTATGCCAATACCCTGTTCTTTATCAAACTATCAACTTATTCATTTATTATATCAGTGTAGCATCATGGTTTCTCACTTTTTTAGTTGTTTATGTTATCTGTTATTTTCATTATTATCTTGATGCTCAAATTGTCACAGATTTGGCCATTGGGAGCCCCTTAAACTGACTTCTGTGTCCTTTTGACGTTCCCATCATTCTTTGGGTATTTCCTTGCTTTCTGGTTAAAGATATTCTAGTCTCCTCTTCTGCACTCCCTATCCCAGCCCCGAAGGCAGCCATTTCTTCAGGGAGCCATTTCTCCAAGGCTCTTTTAAGGATGGTACATAGTATTTAAATAAAAGCCAAGTTCTGGCTAAGCATGCTTGTCACTCTTGGGATGTTGCTATTACCAGACTTTTTGAGTGAACACATTGAGGAACTGTGTATACATAAATTTACACACATTGACAAAAGTTGCAGCAGAACCAAGAAAGCAGAGGGGGATTAAGGATTAGCCTTTCTGGACAATGAAATTAATATTCAGGAAGCAAGAACACAAGCCAGATCAGATTGCAATGAGGGAAGGCATTGACACTGTTAAATGCAAAGCTCAAAGCAGATCAGCCAGTAGGTCAAGAAGCTTAGCCTAGTGATTCCTTAAAAGACCCCACTTAAGTGAGACTTGTCTCCTAAACTCCCTAAGGCTGACTCTCTTCATCTTAGATGCCTGCCTTGACTTCCCCACCCATATGGCTTGTCTCTTGACTATACCCCAACCTGTGGAGAAAAGAGCAGTGTTGGACCCGTGGAACTGTCCTAGGGATTAACACCAGGAAGAAAGCAGAAGATGGAAGATGTGTGACTCAAGAAATTTCTAAGCAAATGACTTTTTTCGAGACCTTTCTTCCTTGGTAGAACCAGCATGGGATGCCTTTTAAGGAGAGGGAAGGGTTCTGTTTGGACTAGCAGCCTTCTTCCTAAACAGGTTGCCCTGTCTCCTCACCCTGCCTCCTTGCTCCTCACTCTAGCTGCTCTGATATAAGTGCCCCTGATGTTAACCCAGTATGAGTCCCCAGGCCTCTAACTCAATAGGTGGGGTGAGCAGCAACGCCTTCTCCCACCACAGGGCACAGCAGGAAGAAGTAGAAGGGGGAAATCCAAGGCTAGAGGAAGAAGGGGATTGTTTCACAATGAGAAATTGAAGCCCTTTGGGGGGTCCATCCCCAGGGTCAGGTCCCCATGCACGGCACACCAGGAGACACTGTGTAGTGACAACTCTGCCCTGGGGAGGTGGGGATCTGACACTGGCTTCTGCACCAAGACACAAGTGTCTGACCTTGGGTCTACCCTGACCCTCATTCTCCTCAGGTGTATAATGGGATGCCAGCAGGAAGGTTCTTTCCATTGCTTGTGTCTTGTCCATCCTTGAGTTCAAGGTAACTGTCTATATATTTTTTTAATAAATAGAAATGCTTTGCATGATAGTCAAGAGACGTCCCCCAAGGCCTACATTTTATTTCTGTGTTATCCCCGGTGCCACAGAGAAACTTGGAATTTTCTAAACACATAGTGCTCAGCCATATGTGTAATGTCTCTGGCCTTTTTTTCTCTCTGAATTGCCTATCCTCTACCCCTAATTGGAGGTGTGGATCCTATTTATGCTTTTTTTTTTTTCAATGGAATGCTATGGATTTATTTCACGTTTTCAAGGCTATTTATAACATGGAAATAACATGGAAAACAACATAATATTAAGTGAAACATTGTAAGTAAAACTGTACTGAATGCTTCTCCCAGTAACATCATGTTACGTTGAAGGATATACAACTCAAACAACTGCTTCTTTTGCTCCAAGAATGCCCATCTCTGCTTTAAGCTACCCTCCATCCTTGCCTCTGAAGCCCTTCTCTTTCTAAGCTCCTCCCTACCCCTGCCTTTCCTTGTTACTGGGTCTCTGCAGTGCAAACATTTCTCTCCAGATCAGTCCCAGAGACAAAAACACTTTTGTAATTTCTTATAAATCTTCTTAAAGGACAACTTTCCCCCTAATACCTAGCATCCTATTCTGCTGCTTCAACCAACTCAGGACATCAGCTCTATTCCTTTAACCCCCACTTCCATCCCAAAAGCTTGTCTTCTTTCTTGCCCATGACAGGGACTCAATGAACGAATGAATAAATGATCTAACAGTATAAATCCAATTCTAACAAAGGAAATCATACGAGTGAGTTTAAGTCCAGATGATAAAATTGCAACATTACTCTATCCCCTCCATACTTTTACACTAAATGCACACCACATATACTTTTATAAGGAGAAAATAAACAGAACTGTGTTTTCCTCTCCATTTTAACTGAACCTGAGGTCTAGATTAGAGCTACTCAAGCATGACAAGGTGTAGTAAAACAAGATCAGTTACATCGTTTCCATGTATTCTGAAAAACATTTGGGATCTCCATAGGTCTGGCCTCAACAACTGGCTTCTGGCCATTAAACAGCAGCTCCCTTTTCTGGAATTCAAGATTAACACGTCAACAAAATTAAAGCAGGCCTCAAAACGAGACACCATCTCAGGAAACTGCAGATGACTGCATAAAACAAATCTGCCTGGAGGGCTTATAGCACTATTTCACAAAGGTGACTGTGCTCTTCCTCTTTTCACAAACGGCCGGCTTGATACAAAGCATGTTTAGCCATAAACTGCTCTACTGACTCTCCCTGCAACATTTTCATGGCTCGCCAATAGATCTGTCCCCAGTTCTCAGGTCTACCAAGGGGGTGGTTCAATTCTTCTTTGATGTAATCCATCCAGAGATCAGAATCATTAGTTCCAAATTCTCTCAAAGCCCTTTCATAATACTCTCTTAAGTTCTCCATCTTACAGGATTCTTGCTCCTTCTCAAACTGGATCATCTTCCTGAAAAAATCAACTGAAAATGGACGGTTTTCCTGTAAACTTTTAAACACATCTCTGGCCTTTTTGTAACCACCACTTCGATAAGCCCAATTCAGATACATTTCCTTCACAGGGACTGAGTCAGCTCCTGGGAGACCAAAGATATCTCTCTTATAGATTGCTTCAGTTTCTTCTTGCTTTCCGGCATCTTCACTCCACTGGGCCCAAGTAAGCCACAATGGAAGGCAAATCTGAGGTTTCAGGTACTCAAAGGCTTGCTCAAAACCCTTGGACATCTCGTGGCTCTCTGATGTAATCAGGGCCTCCAGCTTCACCTGCCACATCTCCACTGATTTTTTGAACAATTTCACCCCAGCGTCTGCCACCTCCAGGGATTCCTTTAACAACTGGTGATGCAGCAACAACTTGCTCAACTGCCTGTACTGGAGTTCTGGTAAAAGTTTGAGCTCATGTGCCTTCCAGAATGCAACCATGGTTCTTTCCAGACTCTTCTTTCTGAGGAGGCGACTGCTTGTCTTCTTAGTAAACCTCTCCATGCAGAAGTTCATGTAACATTTCCACATAGCCTCTGTGGGCACAGTTTTTACCGCCTCCTCGTACACAGCACAGCTCCTCTCCTCCCAGCAGCCCACCTCCTTCGCTTTGGCTTGTTTGGTTGTAGGCAGCTCTTCTACTGGCTGTGATTCAATCACTAATTCTTGCCGGGCCACATAGTCCCAAGTGACGGGGTCATCTGCGTGCAGAGCCTTAAGGTCATTGTAAATTTCTCTTTGCAGATCTTTGGCAAAGTTGAACAGCCGTGCCACTGAAAGCAGTGACACACGAAATTTTGCACTTTTAATTACACTTGTAGAATTCTTATAGATGATCCGTGCCAACTCGCCCGTAAGGATTTCTTCAGCATGCTCGAGATTCCCCACATACTTTGGCTTTTTCAAACTCTTGCTTTTCCTTCCTCAATTTTTCAGCATGCATCAGCTCCATCCTAAAGTATTCTTCATAAAGTTTCGGGCAACGTGGGTGAAAGCGCAGAGCCCGAAGAAATAACTGTCTTGCACTTTCTGAAGAAAAGCGGTCTTCCAGTTCCCATTTGGCCGCCAAAATCCACAAACCTGGCTTGTTTGAATGAAAGGCCAACAAGGAAGAAAATATCTTGCCAAGGTGAACGTTGGAAGCCCACTTCCTACAAAAGGCTATAAAAGACAGCCAAAGTCGAACATCATCTTTCCACTTAATTGATGCACGTCGGAAGACACTCTGTATCCGATGTATTATAGGATCCTCAATCTCATCCTTCTTAAATGTATATCCAACGCGAGCTCTCCTTTTCTCAATCAGATCCAAAAGATTAATTTCATACTGAACATATCTGATAAAGTCATCCTTTAAAAGACTTCTTCGCTGTATTCTGTAGTCTAGTTCTAAAGCCTTCCTAATGATTGCCTTAATCTCTGCGTGACTGAAGAGTCCAGTGTGCTCCAGCTGTTGTAATTCGGGAAGTCGATCCTCTACACGTTCCTGAATTACTTCCGCCATGATAGCCGAACTCCACAACCCACCAGAGCTCCTCTCACTGATGACACGCGAAGGAAATGGCCTATTTATGCTTAAAACTCTCCCCAAGGAAATCTTTGCTCTGGAACCTTCCCTGATTCCCCCTCACTCCACCCCTTTCTTCCTGTTGCTTCATAATAACTCCACCCTCACCTCTCCTGGAGTTCTTCTCAAGGTCTGGTTTATATTATGACTCTAGAGGTTGCATCTGTTGGGGAGAATTCTTAGCACTTGGGTCTTAACCATAGTTCATGATTTACTTGCTTAGCTCTTCTCAGGAGAAGATAGGTATCTGGCTCCGGGGGAGAGTGCAGATTTGACGTTCCTAGATCCCTCAGGTGCCCTGTCCTCCTCTCTTACCAGCTGTTGCCTTTCACACAGGCGTTCTGGTCAACAATTAATGCCCCTGTGATAAGCCACCAGAAGAGCTGGCACAAGTGGCTATCCCTGATGTGAGGGTGGGGTTACTGGGGCTTGCTCTAGGGGGAAGAAGGATCGGTGGTGGTAAGGGTTGCTGCTGCTGCTAAGTCACTTCAGTCGTGTCCAACTCTGTGTGACCCCATAGATGGCAGCCCACCAGACTCCTCCATCCATGGGATTTTCTAGGCAAGAGTACTGGAGTGAGTTGTCATTGCTTTCTCCGGTGGTAGGGGTTGGGTCTCCTAAAATAGCTGAAGCCCAGAGACCACTGAACAACCCAGATTAATTAGGTAATTAGGTCTTCTCCAATCAGGAACTACAGACACCCAGGTCTTTCTCTTCTCAGGTACCTACCTATGTCTGACCTCACTTTAAGAAGACCCAGGACTGGGAACTGGAGTGGGAAAGGACATATGAAGAATGTGTGTGTCATTGGGCTGAGGAAACTGATAATGTGGAGAGGCTGGGAGGTGGAAGCGGGGAGACGGGGGCCCAGCCCTGTGTGCACCTAAGTCCAGACTATGGACTGCACCAGAGGGTCACAAGGGAGTCAGAGCCACCCTCTGGGAAAGTACAGCCTGTGCTCAGGTGTTGGAACCCCTCCCCTTTCTTATCTTTTGACTGCACTGCGTGTCTTATGGACTTTAAGGACTTCCCTGGTGGCTCAGACGGTAAAGCGTCTGTCTACAATGCGGGAGACCTGGGTTTGATCCCTGGGTAGGGAAGATCCCCTGGAGAAGGAAATGGCAATCCACTCCAGTACTATCACCTGGAAAATCCCATGGACAGAGGAGCCTGGTAGGCTACAGTCCATGGGATCGCAAAGAGTCGGACACGACTGAGTGACTTCACTTTCACTTTCGTGTCTTATGGGATCTTGGTTCCCTGACCAAGAATGGAACCTTGACTCTTGGCAGTGAAAGGACAGAGTCCTAACCATTGGTCCACCAGAGAATTCTGGGAACCCTTTTCTTTCCCAGTTTGGGCTGCTGGCTGTATGAGGGTGGGATGGACAGAAAGCTACATGGAAAGTCTTGTAAAATGGGGATCATCAAAAGGAACCTGAACAGCCTCGAAAGCTTTTTACCCTTTTGCAGTTGATTTGTCATGAGAGGCAAAGTGTTGGGGTGTCAGCAAGAGGTAGAAATTGGGAGAAGACTGTATAGTGTTTCCCTGGGGAAGGGGCTGCTCAGTAAAGGTTGATAAATGCAAAGCTTTGTGACAGGCTTGATGGGCCACTTGGGCTGTTTGACTCCTAGGGAACTCCCAAATTACCTCCATCCATGGTGACCTCTGTCTCCATGGAGTTGGCTTCAGAGGACCCAGAATCCAGAGCCCCACTCCTGAAGAGGAGCCAGGAAAACTATATAAGCTGGGAGAGGGGCAAGTGCCCTACCCGAGAGGAGAGTGTGGGGGTGTGGGTGGGCCTGGCCACAGCCTCTCTAAGGAGGTTCCTTGGGACCTGGAGCCCAGTGGTGTGATAAAGTAGTTCTAACCTTCCTGGGCTGCCTCTGAATTTAAGGGGATTTCAGGGGTTAATTTCCAAGCATTCTGTGAAGGGGACAAATGTGCACTTGCCTTCACTTTCTCAGCTGGGCCTGGGATCAGCCAGTACTGATGTGGCTTCATGAATGTCTTAGGAGTCTCACCTTGAACACCTGCTTCTTCTAACTGATCTCATCTTCCTGCCCTACTGTCTCCTTCCTCCCTCCCCATGTGTCTTTTCCCTCCTCTCCTCTCTGTCTGCCCACAACTGCTATGACCACACTCCCTAAACCTACGGCTCTGTCCCCCTCAGCTTGTAACTTTGTCCTCTTTCATTCATTCTGTCTCTCGTGCCTCCCATTCCTTGCTCCATCTCTTCTCCCTCACCCCGATCCCTCTGTGTCCCGGAGTCCCTGTGTCCCTATTTATTTCTCTGCATTTCATCCCACCCATGACTCCATCCCCATCTCCTCCAAAGCCCCATTTTGTGCCCCCAGCCCCTAGCATCTCTCTCCACATTGAGTCCCTCCTTTGTCCACCTTGTCACTCACCTGAGAGTACTCTTATCTGATCAGAACCCATCCCTTCTCTGTCTTCTCTCCCCACCCATGTTCCACTGTAGGCCTCACCTCGTCAATGAGTCCTCCTGTTGCAACGCCGGCTCAGTGGGACACAGCTTCCCTCCACTGGGCTTCAGATCTCTGAAGGCCTCCCCTCACCACGAACTTCTCAAGAACTGGCTTGGCCTGTGGTGCTTTTATTTGGGTGTGGGCTGGGGAGCAGCCCTGGATCAGGAAATGAATCAGGTTCACGCCTTTCCACTTACATATTCCAAGTGAGTGGATACCTATGGAGCTAGTACACCTGCCTAAACATCTTTCAGCAATGAGGAAGCTTGAATCCTCACACTCAAAGAGTAGATCTGGCCCTAGCCACAAGATTTTAACGAGTCCGATGAAACACCTGGCCGAAGTGTCTACCCTAAATGAGAATTGTCATTTGTCATCTCCTATACACCCCTCTGGTTCTGATTCTGGGAAGAGCCATCACTGTGGTGATAAAGATTGCCTTTTTCTGACCTGGGATACAGATGCAATAACCTAGAAGTTTACTTTGCCTGGCTTCCTGTCATCAAGAATGAGTGATGGGAGAGGGGATGATGACACAAGGCAGAGAGTGAGGCGGCAGCTGAGTTGACTGTTGGAGATGCTGTGTCCATGTCTGGGAAGAGACATGCAGTCTGAGACAAGCAAGGTTCATTGCCTCATGGCCAATGTGACTCCAGCCTTGCACTATCCCAAGCTCTCCTTCTATTACTCCAAGGCTGTTGGAAGAATGAGATCATATCATGCCACTCTTTTTTAAGCTGAAGTCAGTGGTTTCTGTTGAGCCCTGAAATTTTCCAAACCTAGGATCTCCATGCAATAGCTTGAGTCAACAGATCCACCTGGAGGAGTAAATCCTTCAGTGGTTTCTCTGGAAAAGATGCTTAAGTGCAGCTGCTGTGTGTAGGATTACCAATAAGAATGAATGACCATATGGAGGGTGGAAGGAATGGAAATTGCTATATATCTAGGCCTGGAAAAGTAGCTGATAAAAAGGAAGCCAGGAGCTCCAGACTCCAGGACAGATGTACAAATATGATGACAAGCCACCTCTGTTCTATTCTGAGTGAAGTCCTGAAAAAGATTCGAACAATTCTCAAGCAATCCCTTGAATGCTGCTCCTGACCACAGTGTTCGAAGAGTTTTCCCTCCCTGTTCCTCACTGATTCCTGAGTGCAGCTGTGATGGAGGAGAGTAGGAGCTGTCATCGTCTGTCCCCTTTACTGTCAGTCTACGTTTCCAGATTCTAGAGCCCCCCTTCCTGACCCAGATGTGAATGAGCCACTGTATTCTCATATCTCTCTATTTCCCACAAATCTCAGACATGAAGGAGGGGATACGCTTCTAGAGCAGAATGTAAGTGCATTAAAGAAGGGCACAAGCAGACACACAGAGCCTTGTGGGTAATTCTGTAAAGTTTATTGTGTCTGCACCGGGAGTTTCACCAGGTGGTGCTCATGGTAAAGAACTTGCCTGCCAGTGCAGGAGACTATGAGAAATGTGGGTTCAATCCCTGAGAGGAAGGCATGGCAGCCCAGTCCAGTATTCTTGATGGGAAATCCCATGGACAGAGGAGCCTGGTGGGCTACAGTCCATAGGGTCACAAAAAGTTGGGCAGGACTGAAGCGACTTAGCATGCATGCAGGGAGCTTTGTTAAAATAATTTTTTTTTTTAGTTTTTAATTGGGGGATAATTGATTTACAACATTGTGTTGGTTTCTGTCATGTATCAACATGAATCACCCAGCTGAGCCAGACTTAAAGGAGGCTGGGGGCTTGTGCCATGAGGACTGGTGCTGACAGCCAGGGTGCATGGTAGGACTGGACCATGGTTGTAACTGTGGGCCTTGGCCAATGAGCATGGCCCACAGTGCTGACCCAAAGTCTAGATGATCTCATCAAGTGAACTAGAACCACGTGGTGTTGTCCTGTGATCACGTGCAACAGTGAAGATTGTGTGACCACAGGACAGGGTGACCACAGACTCTGTGTCTGTGTCTGACCATTGGGCAGTTTGTATAATGAATACAGTGCATTTCCTATGAGGTTTCAGGAGGTTATAGGCATTTGAATCGAGCTGTTAGGATAATTCATCCCGAGTAATGTAGGAAAGGTTACATTTTTGATGGTACAAATATGAGCTACATGAGCAAGCACTGTGTGGAGAAAAGTACTTCATCCTTTGCATACCATCCTGTAACATTGCAGCATTGCATTGAGGGTCAGTTCAGTTCAGTTGCTCAATCATGTCCAACTCTTTGTGATCCCATGGACTGCAGCACGCCAGGCTTCCCTTCACTGTCTCCAGGAGCTTGCTCAAACTCATGTCCATTGAGTCAGTGATGCCATCCAACCATCTCATCCTCTGGCGTTCCCTTCTCCTCCTGCCTTGAATCTTTCTCAACATCAGAATCTTTTCCAATGAGTCAGTTCTTCATATCAGGTGCCCAAAGTATTGGAGCTTCAATTTCAGCATCATTTTGTACATATACAAAATATATGTATATGTATGGCTGATTCATTTTGCTGTACAGTAGAAACTAGTACAACATTATAAAGCAACTATACTCCAATAAAAGTAAATTAAAAAAAGAAAGCAAGCCAGGAATCCTGCTGTATAGGAACCATGTTTCTTGTGAAAAGAGGGGTATATTCTGCATCCTGGCAACTAATAACACACTCCCTCCTTGCTCACCCAGCAGGCCCCTGGCTGTCACTGTGGTTCTAGCTCCTTTCCCCTCTGCTCCCCAAAGTCTGTCCTGTGTCCTGGGCACTAACTTCAGCTCTAGAGCTCCTTGTCTTACCCAGTATCTCTGCTGTGACTCCTGTCACAGCTGCTGCTGCTGCTGCTAAGTCGCTTCAGTCGTGTCCGACTCTGTGCGACCCCAGAGATGGCAGCCCACCAGGCTCTGCCGTCCCTGGGATTCTCCAGGCAAGAACACTGGAGTGGGTTGCCATTTCCTTCTCCAATGCATGAAAGTGAAAAGTAAAAGTGAAGTTACTCAGTCACGTCTGACTCTTAGCGACCCCATGGACTGCAGCCTACCAGGCTCCTCCGTCCATGAAATTTTCCAGGCAAGAGTACTGGAGTGGGGTGCCATTGCCTTCTCCACCTGTCACAGCAAACTGATCCAATTAGTGGTCCTGGGGCTTGGGGGCAGCTGGTCTATCCCCATCCTTGGCGGAGATATAGTGCAGTCCCTGTGGGTGGGGCCAGCAGAAGCACGAGGGTTCTGAGTTTAAGACCTGAAGAAACCCGCAGACTGGCACAGGGCCCACTTATACAATGAGCCTCTTTGTTTCATCAATTGCCAACCCACATGTACTCAGGGACACACCACAGTTGCTTCTCTCGTAGCAAATCTAATTCCAGGTTCCTGCGCAGGGCACAGCTCTGCCACTGGATCTGGACTTCTTAAATGAAAGTATCACTGGCTGCAGAATGGCCTTAGATTTTATAACTCAGCTTGGGGGAAACACACTGAAAGACTCAAGTACATAAAGTCAGGCTCAGTACACAGAGCATCGAGTTAGGGAGGTTTGTTTGCACAAGAGTAACCCAGGTCTTCCTTTCACTTTAGTGATCGTCCTGGTTCCCTCTCATGCAAATGTTCTTTATCTCCTCACCTCCCTGTGCTGGAAACTTGAACTCTGAGATTCTCATTGCTCAAAATCTTATAAGTAATCCAAGCAGTTTGTGATGCATAGATGAGTTTTTGTTATTGTTGTTGACATATTTTTATGTTTTCCATGCATTAAATTCACTTTCTCTTGTTTTCACCCTGGCCTGCTTATTGCAATCACTTCCTATGAAGTAGCATAATCTAAAAACACCCAGAGGAAAGTCTGTAAAATCTGTCAGGACTTTTCCACTGTGATATATTTTTGCTTTTTAATTTTGAAAAAAAATGTGAATTTACACAAAAGTTGAAAGGAGAGTTCCATGAGCTGTTTTTTCTTGAACTAATTGAGACAAATGAAGATGGATGCCCACCACCTCCTTCCTGGGTTTCCCTCATAGCTCAGTTGGTAACGAATCTACCAGCAATGTAGGAGAGCCCAGTTTGATTCCTGGGTTGAGAAGATCCCCTGGAGAAGGGAAAAGCTACCACTCCAGTATTCTTGGACTTCCCTTGTGGCTCAGCTGGTAAAGAACTCACCCACAATGCAGGAGACCTGGGTTTAATTCCTGGGTTGGGAAGATCCCCTGGAGAAGGGAAAGGCTACCCACTCTAGTATTCTGGCCTGGAGAATTCCATGGACTATACAGTACGATAGAGTCAGACACGAATGAGCGACTTTCACTTCACCTTCACCTCACCTCCTTCCTCTCCCTTCCACTTGCCAAATATAGCAATGTGTATTTGGTACAAACAAGGGCATTCTCCTACTTCATCACGATCATCAAATAGCCATCAAAATCAGGAAATGATCCTTGATTCGTGACTACCTCTAATCTTCAGAGGCACATTTTGCCAGTTTCCTCAATAGTGTCCTTCAGAGCAAAAAATTTCCATTTAGAATAATCTGCTGCTTTTAGTTGTCATGTCTATTTTTCTTCAACTTGGAGCAATGCCTCAGTCTTTTCTGGACTCTGATGATTTTGATAGTTATTTTGAAGCTATACCTCTCTATGTGGGTTTGTCTGGTGTATCCTCATGACTAAATTCAGTGTGTGTGTCTTTGATAGAAATGTCAAGGAATTGTTGCCCTGTTATTCATATTGTAACTTATTAGGTGGCACATAACCTTTAGACATTTGCCCTGTTAAATATGTGATTTGCTTTGATCATTTATTAAGGTAGTGTCTGCCAGGCTTCTATATATAGTGACTATTTTCCCTTTTGTGATTACTAAGTGTTGGGGGAGACAGTACTTTGAAACTATGTCAATATCCTGTTCTTCATCAAACTTTCAACTTATTCATTTATTTATTGTACAAGTGTAGCCTCATGGTTTCTCACTTTTTTAGTAGTTTATATTATCTATTATTTTCTTTATTTATTTTGATGCTCAAATTTTCACAGATTTGGCCATTGGGAGCCCCTTAAACTGACTTCTGTGTCCTTTTGACATGTCTCCACCATTCTTTGGGTACTTCCTTGCTTTTTTGGCACAAAATATTCTAGTCTCCTCTTTTGTGCTCCATGTCCTGGCCCTGGGGTCAGCCATTTCTTCAGGAAGCCCTTTCTCCAAGGTTCTTTTAAGGATAGTTATGGTATTTAAAAGTCAAGTTCTGGCTAAAAGCTAAGAATGCTTGTCACTCTTGGGGTGTTGCTATTTCTAGACTCTTTGAATGAACAGATAGAGGGACTTTATGAATGTAAGTTCACACACAGATTTACATCTCCATTTTATATCAGCACTGAAAATTATGACTAGTCATTGTCTGTTCAAGTTTCAATCCACCACCACAAGTTTCCTTCTAGTTTTTTGTCTTCTACACTAGGAACTCTCATTCCTAAATGAGAAAACTGGGTCAGATTTTTCTTTAAATAATTGTGTATTCCTAAAAAGTTCCAGAAAGTGTCACAGTGGCATGAGGATTGTTTTGAGCTGAAGACATTTGGGAATTAATTGGCAAGCACAGGATAGTGCTTTCTCTGTACTCCCCTTATATCTCTGAATATACCGAAGGCATTTAATTTTATCATAACAAGATAGGAAATTGTGTGAAATTGTGTGAAAATACACAAAATCCATTTCTTGCTGATCTGTGATGGGGGTTCAGTAGGGTAAGGATGGGGGGAGGGGCGTGGGTGTAGGTGAGAACTTTCCCCTCTGTGTATATCTGTATTTCTGGACTAATGTATGTGAATGATTTGTTCCACAGTCAGTTGTTTAGTTGCTAAGTCATGTCCAACACTTTTGCAACCTCATAGACTGTAGCTCAGGCTACTCCCTCCATGGGATTTCCCCTGTGAGAATATTGGAGACAGTTGCCATTTCCTTCTCCCGGGTTTCTTCCTGACCCAGGGATCAAACCTGCATCTCCTGAGTTGGCAGGTGGATTCTTTACCACTGAGCAAACCAGGTAGAACTGAATGCAATTGGTGAATAGATTCATAAAAGCAAACTTGGCACTGTGAAACACATAAAAGTCTTAAGAAAATAGATTTGATATTGAGATCTTACATTGTCTTTCTTCCTGGGAAATATAAGCAGATTTTTAGAAGAAGAAATACTTACAAAGAAAAAATTTTTAACTGAGGGAGATCTTAGATATCATCTTTCAACACTTTTTCATTTCTCAGAAAATAATACTAAAGACCATAGAGATCACGACTTAGCCACAGTCACCACAGGGTCCAGTGAGGGAAGTCTGCTGGCCCAGCTGGTAGAGGGAGTTGGAGTTCCGTAATCACATACTTTTCCTCATACACGTGTATGCAAGTGGGAGATACCCTCTCCTATTCATAGAAAATGCCCAGAGCCCTGCTGATGTCTGCCTTTCTAGCTTCCTTAGGAGAAATAGAATTACATAAAACATAAAAGCAGTTGAATTTGGAGCAAATCCTGGAAAACAAGCGAGATTAAGGATTAGCCCTTCTGGAGAAGTGAAACACTCAGGTCAGGGAATGAAAACACAGGCTGGATCTGATTGCAATGAGGGAAGGCATCAGGACTGTTTAATTCAAAGTTCAAAGCAGGTCAGCCAATAGGTCAAGACACTCAACTTAGTGATCCCATAATAGACCTCACTTAAGTAAATGTGAGACTTATCCCCTAAACTCGATAAAGCTGACTCACTTCACCTTAGATGCTGGCATGACTTCCCAACTCACGTGATTTGTCTCTTGACAATCAGATCAGATCAGATCACATCAGTTGCTCAGTCGTGTCCGACTCTTTGCGACCCCATGAATTGCAGCACGCCAGGTCTCCCTGTCCATCACCAACTCCCGGAGTTCACTCAGACTCACTTCCATCGAGTCAGTGATGCCATCCAGCCATCTCATCCTCTGTCGTCCCCTTCTCCTCTTGCCCCCAATCCCTCCCAGCATCAGAGTCTTTTCCAATGAGTCAACTCTTCGCATGAGGTGGCCAAAGTACTGGAGTTTCAGCTTTAGCATCATTCCTTCCAGAGAAATCCCAGGGCTGATCTCCTTCAGAATGGACTGGTTGGATCTCGCTGCAGTCCAAGGGACTCTCAAGAGTCTTCTCCAACACCACAGTTCAAAAGCATCAATTCTTCAGTGCTCAGCCTTCTTCACAGTCCAACTCTCACATCCATACATGACCACAGGAAAAACCATAGCCTTGACTAGACGAACCTTTGTTGGCAAAGTAATGTCTCTGCTTTTGAATATGCTATCTAGGTTGGTCATAACTTTCCTTCCAAGGAGTAAGCGTCTTTTAATTTCATGGCTGCAGTCACCATCTGCAGTGATTTTGGAGCCCAGAAAAATAAAGTCTGACACTGTTTCCACTGTTTCCCCATCTATTTCCCATGAAGTGATGGGACCGGATGCCATGATCTTTGTTTTCTGAATGTTGAGCTTTAAGCCAACTTTTTCAATCTCCACTTTCACCTTCATCAAGAGGCTTTTTAGCTCCTCTTCACTTTCTGCCATAAGGGTGGTGTCATCTGCATATCTGAGGTTATTGATATTTCTCCCGGCAATCTTGATTCCAGTTTGTGTTTCTTCCAGTCCAGTGTTTCTCATGATGTACTCTGCATAGAAGTTAAACAAACAGGGTGACAATATACAGCCTTGACGTACTCCTTTTCCTATTTGGAACCAGTCTGTTGTTCCGTGTCCAGTTCTAACTGTTGCTTCCTGACCTGCATACAAATTTCTCAAGAGGCAGATCAGGTGGTCTGGTATTCCCATCTCTTGAAGAATTTTCCACAGTTTATTGTGATCCACACAGTCAAAGGCTTTGCATAGTCAATAAAGCAGAAATAGATGTTTTTCTGGAACTCTCTTGCTTTTTCCATGATCCATCGGACGTTGGCAATTTGAACTCTGGTTCCTCTGCCTTTTCTAAAACCAGCTTGAACATCAGGAAGTTCACGGTTCACATATTGCTGAAGCCTGGCTTGGAGAATTTTGAGCATTACTTTACTAGCGTGTGAGATGAGTGCAATTGTGTGGTAGTCTGAGCATTCTTTGGCATTGCGTTTCTTTGGGATTGGAATGAAAACTGACCTTTTCCAGTCCTGTGGCCACCCCCCACCTAAACAATATCTCCCACCACAGGGCACAGCAGGAAAAGCTGGAAAGCTAGAAGGGGATTATTTCACAATGAGAAATTATAGCTGTTTTGGAGTCCATTCCAAGAATGGGTTCGTCACCCACGGCACACCAGGCGGCAATGTAGTGAGAACCGTGCTCTGGGAGTCCGGGACCTGAGACTGGAGCTGAGCTGATATTCCACTGCCAAGATGCATCCGTCTGACCCTGGGACCGCTCTGGCCCTCAGTCT
This sequence comes from Bos indicus x Bos taurus, assembly GCF_003369695.1. Lineage (NCBI taxonomy): Eukaryota > Metazoa > Chordata > Mammalia > Artiodactyla > Bovidae > Bos > Bos indicus x Bos taurus. Next base: position 20,219,025 of record NC_040085.1, read on the forward strand.
ACTCAGGTGTGTAAAGCTTGTGTGCAGTTCATCCTTGAGTTCAAGGTCACTGTCTACATCTTTTATGAGTTGAAGTGTTTTCTGTGGCATCAAGAGACTTCTACCCTGGCCTGCATTTTATTTCTGTGCCATCTCCTGTCTCCTCCTGGCCACATGGAGAAATTTGCCCTTTTCTAAACACATGGTGTGGAGAAGGCAATGGCACCCCACTCCAGTACTCTTGCCTGGAGAATCCCATGGACAGAGGAGCCTGGTAGGCTGCAGTCCATGGGGTCTCGAAGAGTCAGACACGACTGAGCGACTTCACTTTCACATTTCACTTTCATGCGTTGAAGAAGGAAATGGCAACCCACTCCAGTGTTCTTGCCTGGAGAATCCCAGGGATGGGGGAGCCTGGTGGGCTGCCGTCTATGGGGTTGCCGAGAGTCAGACACGACTGAAGTGACTTAGTAGCAGCAGCAGCAGCAGCAAACACACGGTGCTTTGCCAAATGTGTCTAGTATCTCTTTCTGGCCTTTTTTCTGAATTGCCCTTCCTCTACTCCTAATGATGGGGTGGGAACCCTGTTTATGCTTAGAAGTGTTCCCCAGGGAACTCTGCTCTGGAACCTTCACCGACTCCCCCTCACTCCACCCCTTTCCTCTTGTTGCTTTCTGATAACTCCATCCTCACCTCTCCTAGAGTTCTTCTCAAGGTCTGGTTTGTATTACGACTTGAGAGGCTGCTTCTGTTGGGGAGAATTCTCAGCACTTGTGTCTTAAATAAAAGTCTGTGATTTAGTTTCTTAGCCCCTCTTAGAAGACAAGTATGTGGCTCTGGGGGAGACTGCAGATCTGACATTCCTAGAGCCCTCAGGTGCCCTGCCCTCCTCTCTTACCAGCTGTTTTCTTTCACACAGGCGTGGCTGGTCAACAATTAATGCCCCTGTGATAAGTCACCAGAAGAACTGGCACAAGTGGCTATCCCTGATATAAAGGGTGGGGTCACTGGGGCTTGTTCTAGGGGAGAAGCAGGGCCAGGAAGGGGAGCGGCTTTCCTAAAATAGTTGAAGCCCAGAGACCACTGAACAACCCAGGTTAATTAGATAATTAAATAAGCAGATCTTCTTCAATCAGGAACAGCAGACACCCAAGTCTTTCTTTTCTCAGATATCCTGGGCAATGTCTGACCTCACATTAAGAAGACCTAGGACTGGGAATTGGAGTGGGAAAGGACATATGGAGAATGTGTGTGTCCTTGGGCTGAGGAAATAGTGATAATGTGAAAAGGCTAGGAGGTGGAAGCAGGAGACGGGGGCCCAGCCCTGTGTGCACCCAAGTCCAGACTATGGACTGCACCTGGCGGGTCACAAGGGAGTCAGCCACCCTCTGGGAAAGGGCAGCCTGTGCTCAGGTGTTGGAACCCCTCCCCACTTTTATCTTTTGACTGCACCCCGTGTCTTGTGGGATCTTAGTTCCCTGACCAAGAATGGAACCTTGACTCTTGGCAGTGAAAGGACAAAGTCCTAACCATTGGTCCACCAGGGAATTCTGGAACCCCTTTCTTTCCCAGTTTGGGCTGCTGGCTGTATGAGGGTGGGATGGACAGGAAGAGACAGGGGAAGTCCTGTAAAATGGGGATCATCAACAGGGACCTGCACAGCCTTGAAAGCTTTTTACCTTTCTGCAGTTGATTTGTCTTGAGAGGTGAAGTGTTGGGGTGTCAGCAGGAGGTGGAAATTAGGAGAAGACTGTACAGCCCCCGGGGAAGGGGCTGCTCAGTAAAGGTTGATAAATGCAAAGCTTTGTGACAGGCTCGATGGGCCACTTGGGCTGTTTGACTCCTCGGGAACTCCCAAATTACCTCCATCCACGGTGACCTCTGTCTCCATGGAGTTGGCTTCAGAGGACCCAGAATCCAGAGCCCCACTCCTGAAGCAGAGCCAGGAAAACTGTATAAGCTGGGAGAGGGGCAAGTGCCCTACCCGAAAGGAGAGTGTGGGGGTGTGGGTGGGCCTGGCCACAGCCTCTCTAAGGAGGTTCCTTGGGGCCCGGGGCCCAGTGGTGTGGTAAAGTAGTTCTAACCTTCCTGGGCTGCCTCTGAACTTAAGGGGATTTCAGGGGTTAATTTCCAAGCATTCTGTGAAGGGGACAAACATGGACTTCCCTTCACTTTCTCACTTGGGCCTGGGATCAGCCAGTCGCTGATGTGGCTTCATGATGTGATGTGGTCTCAGGAGCCTGCCTTGAACACACCACCCTCACAAGCATGAAGCCTGGGGCCCTGGATAGTTCAGTCATGTTTGGTGACAGGAAGAGTGTGGATATTGCAAAGAGTGGTAGGAACCCTGACACTACACAGTCCCTTCTCCAGGAGGACAAGCTCAGGATCCCAAGGGCTTGGGTATGTCAGTCATATTCAAACTTTTCGAGGCTCAAGACACCATCCACTTGCTTCTCATTTGCCTACAACTGGATTTCCTCGGCAACATCATCCCCTTTACACTCAGGCTTATCATCAGTCTTCTTGGAGAGATATCAGAGTGTCAGGAACTCTATACCTCTATTCAGAAAAAAAAAAAAAAAAATCCATGTATATCCACTCTGGTCAAATGAAGTTGCTTAATACAAAGATCAAAGTCTTATTCTGTGTTTGGAAATAAGGCTTAATTCAGTTTTACTGGGTTTTAGATGGTTTTGGATTCTTAAGGAGGAAGGTAAAAGAAGAGAAAAGCCAGGAGCTTCTGCATAGAGATGTGGAAGAGATAAGCAGGGGAGGAAGCTCAGAGAGGGAGGCTGAGATCTGGAGGAAGGAACTTTTATGAGGAAATTGTATTCCTGTCCCTCCTATGCCCCTAAATATTCTCCTTTTGCTTAAATGTTTGAGAATCAACTCTTAAGCATTCATGTCCAAACACTTTCAGTGTCTGAGTCCGAATGGAGGGAAGGGAAAGGAAAAGTTCCCAGAGGATGAGATCTTAAGCTGGAGATCCCTGACACCTACTCCCTGCCTGCATCCTCTTGCCCAGTTCTCCACTCTGACCTATCATAGGCCAGTGTTAGAGCTGGGGAAGAGACCTAGTTTAGGAACAAGAATAGCTCTTTGCATAAATCCCACAGACTCATTTTCCAATTCTTCCCCCCACCCCCTGCCTTGTCATGCTGCCATGAAAAAATGGGTTAAGGGAGAGAAGTATGAGGAACAAACCAGGAATCTACACCCCTAAGTTTTCTGAGGATAGTTCAGTTCAGTTCAGTTCAGTCACTCAGTAATGTCCGACTCTTTGCAACCCCATGAATTGCAGCATGCCAGGTCTCCCTGTCCATCACCAACTCCCGGAGTTCACTCAGACTCACATCCATCGAGTCAGTGATGCCATCCAGCCATCTCATCCTCTGTCATCCCCTTCTCCTCCTGCCCTCAATCCCTCCCAGCATCAGAGTCTTTTCCAATGAGTCAACTCTTCGCATGAGGTGGCCAAAGTACTGGAGTTTCAGCTTTAGCATCATTCCTTCCAAAGAAATCCCAGGGCTGATCTCCTTCAGAATGGACTGGTTGGATCTTCTTGCAGTCCAGGGGACTCTCAAGAGTCTTCTCCAACACCACAGTTCAAGAGCATCAATTCTTCAGCACTCAGCTTTCTTCACAGTCCAACTCTCACATCTATACATGACCATTGGAAAAACAATAGCCTTGACTAGATGGACCTTTGTTGGCAAAGTAATGTCTCTGCTTTTCAATATGCTATCTAGGTTGGTCATAACTTTTCTTCCAAGGAATAAGCGTCTTTTAATCTCATGGCTGCAGTCACCATCTGCAGTGATTTTGGAGCCCAAAAACAATAAAGTCTGACACTGTTTCCACTGTTTCCCCATCTATTTCCCATGAAGTGATGGGACCAGATGCCATGATCTTCGTTTTCTGAATGTTGAGTTTTAAGCCAACTTTTTCACTCTCCACTTTCACTTTCATCAAGAGGCTTTTGAGTTCCTCTTCACTTTCTGCCATAAAGGTGGTGTCATCTGCATATCTGAGGTTATTGATATTTCTCCCGGCAATCTTGATTCCAGCTTCTGCTTCTTCCAGCCCAGAATTTCTCATGATGTACTCTGCATATAAGTTAAATAAGCAGGGTGACAATATACAGCCTTGACGTACTCCTTTTCCTATTTGGAATCAATCTGTTGTTCCATGTCCAGTTCTAACTGTTGCTTCCTGACCTGCATACAAATTTCTCAAGAGGCAGATCAGGTGGTCTGGTATTCCCATCTCTTGAAGAATTTTCCACAGTTTACTGTGATCCACACAGTCAAAGGCTTTGGCATAGTCAATAAAGCAGAAATAGATGTTTTGCTGGAACTCTCTTGCTTTTTCCATGATCCAGCAGATGTTGGCAATTTGGTCTCTGGTTCCTCTGCCTTTTCTAAAACCAGCTTGAACATCAGGAAGTTCACGGTTCACGTATTGCTGAAGCCTGGCTTGGAGAATTTTGAGCATTACTTTACTAGCATGTGAGATGAGTGTAATTGTGTGGTAGTTTGAGCGTTCTTTGGCATTGCCTTTCTTTGGCATTGGAATAAAAACTGACCTTTTCCAGTCCTGTGGCCACTGCTGAGTTTTCCAAATTTGCTGGCATATTGAGTGCAGCACTTTGACAGCATCATCTTTCAGGATTTGAAATAGCTCAACTGGAATTCCATCACCTCCACTAGCTTTGTTCGTAGTGATGCTTTCTAAGGCCCACTTGACTTCACATTCCAGGATATCTGGCTCTAGGTCAGTGATCACACCATCGTGATTATCTGGGTCGTGAAGATCTTTTTTGTACAGTTCTTCTGTGTATTCTTGCCATCTCTTCTTAATATCTTCTGCTTCTGTTAGGTTCATACCATTTCTGTCCTTTATCGAGCCCATCTTTGCATGAAACGTTCCCTTGGTATCTCTAATTTTCTTGAAGAGATCTCTAGTCTTTCCCATTCTGTTGTTTCCCTCTATTTCTTTGCATTGATCACTGAGGAAGGCTTTCTTATCTCGCTATTCTTTGGAACTCCACATTCAGATGCTTATCTCTTTCCTTTTCTCCTTTGCTTTTCCCTTCTCTTCTTTTCACAGCTATTTATAAGGCCTCCCCAGACAACCATTTTGCTTTTTTGCATTTCTCTTCCATAGGGATGGTCTTGATCCCTGTCTCCTGTACAATTTCATGAACCTCAGTCCATAATTCATCAGGCACTCTATCTATGAGATCTAGGCCCTTAAATCTATTTCTCACTTCCACTGTATAATCATAAGGGATTTGATTTAGGTCATACCTGAATGGTCTAGTGGTTTTCCCTACTTTCTTCAATTTCAGTCTGAATTTGGCAATAAGGAGTTCATCATCTGAGCCACAGTCAGCTCCTGGTCTTGTTTTTGCTAACTGTATAGAGCTTCTCCATCTTTGGCTGCAAAGAATATAATCAGTCTGATTTTGGTGTTGACCATCTGGTGATGTCCATGTGTAGAGTCTTCTCTTGTGTTGTTGGAAGAGGGTGTTTGCTATGACCAGTGCATTTTCTTGGCAAAACTCTATTAGCCTTTGCCCTGCTTCATTCCGTATTCCAAGGCCAAATTTGTCCGTTACTCCAGATGTTTCTTGACTTCCTACTTTTGCATTCCAGTCCCCTATAGTGAAAAGGACATCTTTTTTGGGTGTTAGTTCTAAAAGGTCTTGTAGGTCTTCATAGAACCGTTCAACTTCAGCTTCTTCAGCGTTACTGGTTGGGGCATAGACTTGGATTACTGTGATATTGAATGGTTTGCCTTGGAAACGAACAGAGGTCATTCTATCATTTTTGAGATTGCATCCAAGTACTGCATTTCAAACTCTTTTGTTGACCATGATGGCCACTCCATTTCTTCTGAGGGATTCCTGCCACAGTAGTAGATATAATGGTCATCTGAGTTAAATTCATCCATTCCAGTCCATTTGAGTTCGCTGATTCCTAGAATGTTGACGTTCACTCTTGCCATCTCTTGTCCGACCACTTCCAATTTGCCTTGATTCATGGACCTGACATTCCAGGTTCCTATGCAATATTGCTCTTTACAGCATCGGATCTTGCTTCTATCACCAGTCACATCCACAGCTGGGTATTCTTTTTGCTTTGGCTCCATCGCTTCATGCTTTCTGGAGTTATTTCTCCACTGATCTCCAGTAGCATATTGGGCACCTACTGACCTGGGGAGTTCCTCTTTAAGTATCCTATCATTTTGCCTTTTCATACTGTTCATGGGGTTCCCAAGGCAAGAATACTGAAGTGGTTTGCCATTCCCTTCTCCAGTGGACCACATTCTATCAGACCTCTCCACCATGACCCACCCATTTTGGGTGGCCCCACGGGCATGGCTTAGTTTCATTGAGTTAGACAAGGCTGTGGTCCTAGTGTGATTAGACTGACTAGTTTTCTGTGAGTATGGTTTCAGTGTGTCTGCCCTCTGATGCCCTCTTGCAACACCTACCGTCTTACTTGGGTTTCTCTTACCTTGGGCGTGGGGTATCTCTTCACGGCTGCTCCAGCAAAGCGCAGCCGCTGCTCCTTACCTTGGACGAGGGGTATCTCCTCACCGCTGTCCCTTCTGATCTTGAGCGACTGAACAGAACTGAAGTTTTTTGAGGATGAGATTCCAGTAAAACAGAAACAAAAATTTGAGAGATCACCATCTTTCTGGAGCTTAGACTATTAAGGTATCACCTGAACTCCCCAGACCCCCATCCTCTCAGAAAAACCTGAGCTAGAAAGGGCCCCAAGAGATATCACAAGAGAACAAGCTGAGCAGAGGAGGAGTGGTCCAGAGGCCTGGAGAGGGAGTTACGGCAGGACCCAAGGCCAAGGAAAGATAAAAATATTAAGGACCTTGTCCAGATGGACAGGAACCAGCTTGAATTTCTTAGAGTACTTTTTCTCAGGAGGCTCACAGGCCACAATATAAGAAGCATTCCTTTCCTCCTCATTGTACCTGCAGTCTGGGTATTTCTCTGAGGTGAGCTTACACTCAATCAGGGATACAGGCATCTGGCTCTGGTGGAAGTTATTACGGCCATCTTTGCAGGCTATGTTGGGCATCTGACAACTGGTGGTCACACTGGAGAAGGACTCATGCAGGAAGGTTTTGAGGTCTTTGCAGCGTTTGGAGAACTTGTTGATTTTGTGCATCGCGGCACTGCAGCCTTGAGGACTGGGCTGCACGTGCTGAGTTTCAAACCACTGAGCTGGGGTCATGTTCCCAGGCCTGGCACTGACTGCGTCCTCGGCCACCCACAGCCCCAGCAGCAGGAGCAGCAGCAGAGGGCAAAATCCTGCTCTGGCTGGCACCATCTCTCTTAGGGGGCACAGTTAGAAGGGAGGACTGGGGTCTCTGGGGATGGAGAGCAGGAGGTGAAAATTAGCCCTCCTGAACCTGCTCCTTCCAGCTGATCACCGTCTCCCTCCCCCTCCATCTCCTTCCTCCTTCTGCCTGTGTCTTTCTCTTTCTGTCTTCTCCGTGTGCCCACAGCTGCTATGACTCCACCCCATACACCTAGCGCTCTGTTCCTCTCCTTCATTCATTCTGTCCCTTATGCCTCCCACTCCTTGCTCCATCTCTTCTCTCTCTGTGTCCTTCTCTCTGTGTCCCTGAGTCCCTGTGTCCCTATTTGTTTCTCTGTCTTATCCACTCCATGACTCCATCCCCATCTCCTCCAGAGCCCCATTTTGTGCCCCCAGCCCCCAGCATCTCTCTCCTCTCTCCCGTGTGTGTCTTCATCCCTCCACATTGAGTCCCTTTGTCCACCTTGTCACTCACCTGAGGGTATACTTATCTGAGTAGAACCCATCCCTTCCCTGTCTTCTCTCCCCACCCACTGCAGGCCTCACCTCCTCAACAAGTCCTTGTGCTGTGGTGCCTGCTCAATCGCACACACCTCCCCTCTGCTGGGACTCAGATCTCTGAGGGCCTCTTCTTACTACGAACTTCTTAAGAGCTGGCCTGACCTGTGGTGCTTCTATTTGCGGGCCTGGATCAGGAAGTATATCAGTTCAGTTCAGTTGCTCAGTTGTCTCCGACTCTTTGCAACCCCGTGGACTGCAGCATGCCAGGCCTCCCTGTCCATCACCAACTCCCAGAGTTTACTCAAACTCATGTCCATTGAGTCGGTGATGCCATCCAACCATCTCATCCTCTGTCATCCCTTTCTCCTTCTGCCTTTAATCTTTCCCAGCATCAGAGTTTTTTCAAATGAGTCCGTTCTTTGCATCAGGTGGCCAAAGTATTGGAGTTTCAGCTTCAGCATCAGTCCTTCCAATGAATATTCAGGACTGATCTCCTTTAGGATAGACTGGTTGGATCTCCTTGCAGTCTAAGGGACTCTCAAGAGTCTTCTCCAACACCACAGTTCAAAAGCATCAATTCTTCAGTGCTCGGCTTTCTTCACAGTCCAACTCTCACATCCATACATGACCACTGGAAAAACCATAGCTTTGACTAGACTGACCTTTGTTGGCAAAGTAATGTCTCTGCTTTTTAATATGCTGTCTAGGTTGCTCATAACTGTTCTTCCAAGGAGTAAGCGTCTTTTAATTTCATGGCTGTAGTCACCATTTACAGTGATTTTGGAGCCCCCCAAAATAAAGTCTGTCACTGTTTCCATTGCTTACCCATCTATTTGCCATGAAGTGATGGGACAGGATGCCATGATCTTAGTTCTCTGAATGTTGAGTTTGGAGCCAACTTTTTCATTCTCCTCTTCCACTTTCATCAAAAGGCTCTTTAGTTCTTCACTTTCTGCCATAGGGTGGTGTCATCTGCATATCTGAGGTTATTGATATTTCTCCTGGCAATCTCGATTTCAGCTCGTGCTTATCCAGCCAGTGTTTCTCATGATGTACTCTGCATATAATTTAAATAAGCATATAAGTTAAATGCAGTACTTGGATGCGATCTCCAAAATGACAGAATGATCTCTGTTCTTTTTCAAGCCAAACCATTCAATATCAGAGTAATCCATGTCTATGCCCTGACCAGTAATGCTGAAGAAGCTGAAGTTGAATGGTTATATGAAGACCTACAAGACCTTCTAGAACTAACACCCAAAAAGATGTCTTTTTCATTATAGGGGACTGGGATGCAAGGGTAGGAAGTCAAGAAATACTTGGAGTAACAGGCAAATTTGGCCTTGGAGTACAGAATGAAGCAGGGCAAAGGCTAATAGAGTTTTGCCAAGAGAACACACTGATCAGAGCAAGCACCTTCTTCCAACAACAGAAGAGAAGACTCCACACATGGACATCACCAGATGGTCGACACTGAAATCAGATTGATTGTATGCCAGGGTCCTGCCCCGGCTGATCCAGGGTATTCGAAGGAGAGACGGCATAGGCGAGGATCAGGATACAATAGCTTCAATTAGATATTAATTAAAGATATAAAGAGTAATAGGATGAGGATAGCTCAGTAGGAAAATTCAGTGGAGAAAAGAGGCTGAGTGGCTTGGTTTACGCGGGAGACCAATAAAACTTCAAGACAAGAAGTTTGCACCACTTACGTAGGCCACAGGCATCCTTCCGTTCTCCCGAAGGAGAGGAGACACTGAGGCCTCCCCGGTCGGATCTTAGAAGCCCAGGCACAATTAGTAAGCATGGTGGGTTCCGCACTCCAGATGGAGATTCAGCCAGAGTGGGAGAGAGAGCGACATGGGGAGACCAGTATTTCGAGAAACTGATCCCAATTCTTTATTTTCCATGGTCTACTTTTATACACTGAGATGTTATGCAAAAGTCACGCGGGGTCAGCAGTCCTGACTTTTATCAAAGTCAGGTGCTTCATACAAATGTATACAGAGGTCTTAGGGGTGTTAACATCATCTTCTGGCCAGGGGGGCCTGCTGACAATTTACGACCCTCTCCTTGTGACAGCGGTCAGTCAATCAGGACACTTATTTCTCCAGGGCTGATTATTCTCAAAACAGACGCCACCCAAATAAAGTTACATTCCTACAGGGTGAGGGTGTAGTGGGTTTTAGTTAAGGAAAGAATTTACTTAGCCTAAGGTCTAACGTGATTAATATCAAAGGTTAATACTTATTCCTTCTATATATTCATTAGTGTGTGTAAGGGCAGGGGATATGGAGACCTAGCAACAAACATTGGCTCAACAAATGAAAAACCCTTCACCAACACAATTTCTAATTAGCCCACTATACTTATACTTATAGTTTTCTAACCTCTCTAAAGAACCTGTTTTTAGAGGGTTTAAAGCATCTCGTGCCTCTCACGGTTGGGAGGCTGTGAGCAATCACATGTGGCCCGATGAGCCTGTCAGGCAGGCTAGAGAACCTTCAGAGGAGTTTGTAGGTTAAAACACTCTTGTCACACCCAAGAGTTTTTATTGACTGGAGCTCTAGGTTAACTCCTTCTCCGAAAGAGGTGGTGGGGGACAGCCCCCCGTAAAGTCAGAGGTGTAGGTAAGAGCACAAAGTAGTAAAGTAGGCAGGCTCTGGTTATGGGGGTAGACGCTCGAGGATTTCCAGGGGGACTCCTGAGGCTCGATCCTGCCTTTGCGTATGTCGAGCCTCCTTCCTCATGACCTTTGTCACGGGCGGAGTACCTCACTCTGGCCCCCAACAATTGTATTCTTGGCAGCCAAAGATGGAGAAGCTCTATACAGTCAGCAAAAACAAGACCAGGAGCTGACTGTGGCTCAGATGATGAACTCCTTATTGTCAAATTCAGACTGAAATTGAAGAAAGTAGGGAAAACCACTAGACCATTCAGGTATGACCTAAATCAGATCCCTTATGATTATACAGAGGAAGTGAGAAATAGATTGTAGGGACTAGATCTGATAGACAGAGTGCCTGAAGAACTATGGACAGAGGTTCATGACAGTGTACAGGAGGCAGGGATCAAGACCATCCCCAAGAAAAAGAAATGCGAAAAGGCAAAACAGCTGTCTGAGGAGGCCTTACAAATACTGTGAAAAGAAGAGAAACTAAAGGCAAAGGAGAAAAGGAAAGCTATACCCATTTGAATGCAGAGTTCCAAAGAATAGCAAGGAGAGATAAGAAAGCCTTCCTCAGTGATCAATGCAAAGAAATAGAGAAAAACAACAAAATGGGAAAGACTAGAGATCTCTTCAAGAAAAATACAGATACCAAGGGAACATTTCATGCAAAGATGGGCACAATAAAGGACAGAAATGGTATGGACCTAACAGAAGCAGAAGATATTAAGAAGAGGTGGGAGGAATACACAGAAGAACTATGCAAAAAAGATCTTCACAACCCAGATAATCACAATGGTGTGATTCCTCACCTAGAGCCAGACATCCTGGAATGTGAAGTCAAGTGGGCCTTAGGAAGCATCACTACGAACAAAGCTAGTGGAGATGATGGAATTCCAATTGAGCTATTTCAAATCCTGAAAGATGATGCTGTGAAAGTGCTGCACTCAATATGTCAGCAAATTTGGAAAACTCAGCAGTGGCCACAGGACTGGAAAAGGTCAGTTTTCATTCCAATCCCAAAGAAAGGCAAAGCCAAAAATGCTCAAACTACTGCAAAATTGCACTCATCTCACACGCTAGCAAAATAATGCTCAAAATTCTCCAAGCCAGGCTTCAACAGTACATGAACCGTGAACTTCCAGATATTCAAGCTGGATTTAGAAAAGGCAGAGGAACCAAAGATCAAGTTGCCAGCATCTGTTCATTGGATCATTGAAAAAGCAAGAGAGTTCCAGAAAAACATTTACTTCCTCTTTATTGACTATGCCAAAGCCTTTCACGGTGTGGATTACAGCAAATTGTGGAAAATTCTTAAAGAGATGGGAATACCAGACCACCTGACCTGCCTCCTGAGAAATCTGTATGCAAGTCAGGAAGGAACAGTTAGAACTGGACATGGAACAACAGACTGACTCCAAATTGGGAAAAGAGTACATCAAGGCTGTGTATTGTCACTCTGCTTATTTAAGAGAGATAGAATGAGGTAAAACATAAAACAGTTGAGTTTGCGGCAGAACCAACTCAAGGATTAAGAGGGATTAAGGATTAGCCCTGAGAAGTGAAACGCCCATGTTGAGGAGGTATTGGGGGTGACAACACTGGCTGGATCGGATTGCAATGGGAGAAGGCATCAGGACTGTTTAATTCAAGGCTCAAAGCAAGTCAGCCAGTAGGTCAAGAGGCTGAACTGAGTGACCCCATGAAAGACCCCACTTAAGTAAATGTGAGGCTTATCCCCTGCTTGATAAGGCTGAATCTCTTCACCTTAGATTCCGGCATGTCTTCCATATCCACGTGACTTGTCTCTTGATAATAGCCTCCACCTAAATAATATCTCCCACCACAGGGCACAACAGGAAGAGCTGGAAGGGGGAAATCCAAGGTTAGAAAAAGGGTATTATTTCACAATGAGAGACTGTAGCTGTTTTGGAGTCCATTCCAGTTCCCCACCCACGGCACAGGCTTTGCTCAGGCATCCTAGGCAATGTTTGACCTTGCTTTAAGAAGAAACAGGGCTGGGAGCTGGAGTGAGAAAGGACATGTGGAGAATGTGTGTGTCCTTGGGCTGAGGAAATAGTGATAAGGTGGAGGCTAGGATGTGGAGTTGAAAGATGGGAGCCCAGCTCTGTGTGCACTGGTGTCCAGACTGTTGACCGCACCTGTAGGTCACATGGGAGTCAGAGCCACCCTCTGGGAAAGGGCAGCCTGTGCTCAGGTGTTGGAACCCCTCCTCACTTTTATCTTTTGACTGCAACTCGTGTCTTATGGGATCTTAGTTCCCTGAGCAAGAATGGAACCTTGACTCTTGGTAGTTAAAGGACAGAGTCCTAACCATTGGTCCACCAGGGAATTCTGAGAACCCTTTTCTTTCCCAGTTTGGGCTGCTGGCTGTATGAGGGTGGGATGGACAGAAAGAGACATGGGAAGCCTGGTAAAATGGGGATAATCAACAGGGAGCTGCAGAGCCTCGAAAGCTTTTTACCTTTTTGCAGTTGATTTGTCTTGAGAGGTGAAGTGTTGGGGTGTCAGCAGGAGGTGGAAATTAGGAGAAGATTGAACAATGTTTCCCTGGGGAAGGAGCTGCTCAGTAAATGTCAATAAATGCAAAGTTTTGTGACAGGCTAGATGGGCCACTTGGGCTGTTTGACTCCTAGGGAACTCCCAAATTATCTCCATCCACGGTGACCTCTGTCTCCATGGAGTTGGCTTCAGAGGACCCAGAATCCAGAGCCCCACTCCTGAAGCAGAGCCAGGAAAACTGTATAAGCTGGGAGAGGGGCAAGTGCCCTACCCGAGAGGAGAGTGTGGGGGTGTGGGTGGGCCTGGCCACAGCCTCTCTAAGGAGGTTCCTTGGGACCTGGAGCCCAGTGGTGTGGTAAAGTAGTTCTAACCTTCCTGGGCTGCCTCTGAACTTAAGGGGATTTCAGGGGTTAATTTCCAAGCATTCTGTGAAGGGGACAAATGTGCACTTCCTTTCACTTTCCCATCCAGGCCTAGGATCAGCTAGTTACTGATGTGGTCTTGGGAGCCTTCCTTGAACACTCAAGTTGGTCCTCCCATCACCCCTCAGGAGAATGCAGACCAGGGAAATGGATAGCTCAGTCATGCTTGGTGACAGAATCCCCAAGCTTGGAATCCCAAGGGCTTGAGTATGTCAGTCGCGTTCCTGTCTTCTGGGTCTTTGACACCATCCTCTTGTTTCTCATTCGCCTACAGCTTGAGATCCTTCCCAACACCATCCCCTTCACTCTCAGGCTTTTCAACAGTCTTGGGAGATTTCAGGAAGTCAGGAACTTCATTTCTCTGTTCCAAAAAAGTCCACTTATATCCACCCTCATCAAATGAGGTTCTTTAATAAGAATATAAAAATTGTATTCTATGTTTGGAAATAAGGCTTAAAGTATATGCTCAGTATGGTTTCTAAATGGTTTTGGATTCTTATGGAGGAAGATAAAAGAATAGGTGAAGCAGGGAGCTTCTGCACAGAGATGTAGAAGAAATGAGCAGGGGAGGAAGCTCAGGGAGGGAGGCTGAGACCTGGAGACACAGCATAGCTTTGACAAAGATGCATCCATGCCCCTCCTGAGCCCCTAAATATCCTCAGACCTAGCAAACCTCTTCTCACCTGATTGTTTGAGAATCAGTTCTTAAACATTTATGTTCAAACACGTTCAGTGTCTGAAGCCAAAGGGAGGGATGGGAAAGGAAGTGTCCCAGACGAAGGAAGCTTCAGCTGGAGATCTCTGACTCTGCCTCCCTCCCTGCAGCCTCTTGCCTAGTTCTGCTTATGACCTGTCACCACTCGTAGGTCAGCTTTAGACAGTCTGTGGAGTCTCAAGGAGTCAGAGTTGACTGAGCGATTGAACAGCATGCACAGTCTAAATACAGAGATTCCGGGAAAAGGATCCTGCAGCAGGATGGAGCTCTGTAGAAGACAGGAAGAGCTAGAGCTGGGAGAAGTGTTGCTCATTATCTCAGCTTAGCCTCCACCCCGTGCTTTACATTCTCCACATAATTGCTAAAAGCTAGTTTTTCATCTCCTGAGTCCACATGCTCTAGAGGCAGTGTTCCACAACTAGAGAAGCTTGTATACCGCAACGAGAAGTCCTTGTGCTGCAACAAAAGAAGCCCATGGGCCACAATGAGAGAAAGTCTGCACACAGTAATGCAGATCCAGCGCAGTTAAAAGCAAACAAGCCAAACCAATCAACAAAAAACTTGTCTTTCATCTCAGGCTTAGAATCGCATGTGGAATTACTGGATGGAAGAAAATGAATTAAAAGATATCATCTTGGTGAGGTTAGCCAATTTCCCTCTGGGGGAAATTGGGCATCTGGATTGTAGAGGGAACCAGGGTGGGTGAGGTCAGGGACAGCACTGACTTCAGATATATCTTTGGGTCTTTCTTCCTTCCTTCTTTTCTCCTCACTGCCCTCTCCTTCCAATCACTGGTCACCTCTTTGCCTGCCTCCACTTTTCCATCTTTTCTCCTTCTAATTATTCTCTGCTTCCTTACTTTCTACATGTGACAAGGAACTCTGGAATATTAATGAGTGTGTGTGTGTGTGTGTGTGTGTGTGTGTGTGTGTGTGTGTGTTTGGGGGGCTGTCCTTGAGATTTTACAAACCTTCCTTGTAAAATAAAACCCTCACCCTCTACATACCCCTTTCTTTGCAGTTTTAAAGATCATGTGGAAATGAACAAAACCACTCAGATGGGAACAAGAAGAGTGAATTTATTTAGTTTATTGTAGTCAGAAATCTTGAGAGTCCCTTGGACTGCAAGGAGATCCAACCAGTCCATTCTAAAGGAGATCGGTCCTGGGTGTTCTTTGGAAGGAATGATGCTAAAGCTGAAACTCCAGTACTTTGGCCACCTCATGCGAAGAGTTGACTCATTGGAAAAAACTCTGATGCTGGGAGGGATTGGGGGCAGGAGGAGAAGGGGACAACAGAGGATGAGATGGCTGGATGGCATCACCAACTAGATGGACATGAGTTTGAGTGAACTCCGGGAGTTGGTGATGGACAGGGAGGCCTGGCGTGCTGCAATTCATGGGGTCGCAAAGAGTCGGACACGACTGAGCTACTGAACTGAGTCAGAAATCAGCCACTATCCCTTTTATTTGTCAAAGACTCAAAAGCAGGGAAGTGGGAAACTTTTATTGGTGGAAAAAGAAGTTTTCAGATGTGCTCTGAAATTGGAGCTGCTGGCATGGAGCTGGAAATGGGCTAACTAGAAGCAGGACAACCTACAGTTAGAGATGCATATTTGGTTTTTTCCAGTAAGTCCTAATATGGGGAAGCAGAGACAAAAATTAGGAAGCTTTAACTTAGTAATCTAGTCACAGCTGTTTGAGGCCAATAGACCACCTGTTTTGCTAACTCTAGCAGCTGCTGTTAATGACACTACCTTTGCCCTGGATGGAATATCATTGTTTGGCTTCCTGGACTGGTTTATGACGTAGAGTAGGTTTCCTGGATTTATTGATGCTGATTGTGGATCAGAAGTTTATCTTAAATATAGTCTGGCTGTTGTCTGTTCATGTATTTCGGTCTCTCAGTCCCTCTTTGTGTTCATTCTCTCACTTCCAAGAGGTTGGTCAACTTGTGAAAAGCAAGAATTCCAGATCTTCATTGCTCAGGAACAGTTCTGTTATCTTCATAGTCAACTGTATTGTAAGATCTTCTTGATCTTTCTATTTTTGTAGATGATCATCATGGTGATCATCTGATGAGAGAGGGGCTGCACATAAGCATTTAAGACTGTACAGCAGACCAGCATAATGATCACTATCACTAAAACAAAAGAAATTAATAGTCTCTCTGAGGAGCTTCAAAACCAGAAAGTCCAGCTGTCCAACCCAGGCCAAGAGACATATTCCATAGGTCATGAAGCTCAATCTTAGACATCCAAATAGCTTTTCTTTAAAGACAATGGAAGGCCTGTTAAATTTGCCTATTTCATTGACAAATACAACAGGAAGTATTAGTACTGGCCCAGGCATCACCATGACTAGCCAACAAGAAATCTTAAGCAATGTGACTGTCTGTCACTACTCATGCCAGTGAGCTGAGACTGACCTCTAATCCATCTAAGGCAAAGGTTAGTGTCATTAACAGCAGCTGCTAGAGTTAGTAATAGGCTTATTATTTTTTAAGATTTTATATTAAAGTGTAGTTAGTTTATAATGTTGTGAAAGTTTCAGGTATACAGCAAAGTTATTCAGTTATACATACGCATATATCTATTCTTTTTTCAGATTCTTTTCCCATATAGGTAATTACAGAGTATTGAAGATAGTTTCCAGGCTATACGATAGGTCTTGGTTGATTACCTATTTTATTTATGTATAGTGGTGTGGATTTTTTAATCCCAACCTCCTAATTTATCCCTTCCCCCAGTAGTAGGTTTCTTAAAGGTTTTCTGTTTGTATGATTCCCACTGATGGGAACACTGTTCTGATTATTCAAATAAAAATGAGCCTGTAACTCACCCAAGTATTAATAATCCAGAATGGCATCATCTTGGCTTTGTATCTAAGCAGGAATTTCCAGTCTTGGTGATTTATAGAATTACAGACAAGTCTTGGAATACTATTCCTAATGATCATGAGGTGTTAGTCTGAGGCAAACAGGACCAGGCATCCTGATCACAAAGGAAGTAGTATCCCGGAGAGGTATGCGGAGATCCAGGGAAAAAAGTGCTGTTTATGACATGAGGTTGGAACCAAGGCCTTACATAACATGTTTGGATTTCTACTAGTCTTTTTCAGGTTTGGCTCACCACCCTACAAAGATTGTTGAGTTCAAATTTGGAATTATCTAGGGTCTGAACAATAGATTTTATTAACTGAGGGTCTTTTTCTGGGAGAGAGTGCATGCTTGACCACTGGTCACTGGGCACTTCAGTTGTGTGAAGGACACTAGCAGAGTCACCGCTTGACTTGTTTGGAATCAATTGTTCAAGTGGGTGCAAGTAGAAATGCCATTGACTGTGATCACCTGTGGCCTTATTTGATGAAATTGGAATTGCTCAGAGGGCTTTATCATGGGAATCTGGTGATTGTTGGTATATTCAGCAGTCAGTAAGACTGAGAACAGTCTTGTGGCTACCACTTGGGATCATCTGAAAATGGCAATTGAATGAGTATTTCCTTTTCTTTTTAACTTCATTGAGATATAATTGACAAATAAAATTGTAAGATATTTAAAGTTTACATTGTGACAATTTGCTATATGCAAACATTGAGAAAGAATTCCTTCCACTGAATGAATTGACATGTATCACCTGATGTATTTATCATTTTAGAATGAGTCTATTCTGACCTAACAATTATAATGTCAGGAAGAAAAGAGAAAAAGGCTCTTTATAGGTGAATGACAGTAAGCAATCTATAGAAAATAATAAGAATTATAAGCAAGCAGATAAAAAAAAACCAAACAAGAATTGGATATAAGTTTTGGTCCAACATACTGGCTAGAGGCTGTCCACTATCTGTGATCATCTGTTCCAAAGGTCTTAGGCTAGCTGTCTACTTCTGAAGATTAGTGGTTTCTGAAGGATCTCTGAGAATCCTCAGTTTGAGATCTTGTACTGAAATAGCCCTCTACTTACATGAAATTCTAAATTGCTGTAGTTGTGAATTGTGAACCCAGTAATTGATTTCCTATAGTTTTACTGCTGTATTTGTTGTTAACAGTATTTTGATAAGGTCCCTTCCTATGAGGTTCAATAACAATTTTTCTCTGATGTGTCTTTCAATAGATAAAATCCTCTGATTGAAAATAATGCAGAAATTGTTTAGAAAGATGTTGTGGGAGTGTGGCCTTAATCTGTTGGTGACAGGACTGGGTATATAGCATAAGAGTCCCTCAAAATATTTTGCCGTATCTGCATATGGTAGGGATGAGTCTAGAATTGGAGGTGAAATTTCAAATGCATGTGCCTCTTTGGGTTAGTCGCTCAGTCATATCCAACTTTATAGGATCTATGGACTGTAGCCTGCGAGGTTCCTCTGTCCATGGGACTCTCCAGGCAAGAACAGTGGAGTGGATTGCCATTCCCTTCTCCAGAGGATCTTCCCAACCCAGGGATCAAACCTAGGTCTGCTGCATTGCAGGCAGGTTCTTTACTGTTTGAGCTACAGGGAAGTCCCAATGCATATGCCTTCCAGTTATCAATTCATAGGGGGATAATCTATGTATTCCTAAGAGAGTTGTCTGTTAGGCCATAGAGATAGTGGCCAGGAGAAGCTGTAGTCAAGAAAACTCAAAGATTTCTGAAAATATTGCTAGTTTTTTTGGCCACACCTTGCGGCTTACGGAATCTTAGCTCCCAAATCAGGGACCAGACTTGGGCCACCACAGTGAAAATGCTTGGTCCTGTTAGGTAGGTAGAATAGGGAAAAGGAGTCCTAAATGGCGGTGACTATAAGACAAGGAAGGTCAAAGGAAGGTCCGAGGACCAGAGTGAAGACTTCAGGCAGAACAAACAGCACTCCTGGCTAAGCCCAATTTGCATAGGGCAGGCCCAGGTGGAGGAAAAAACATATAAAAGGAGGAGCCAAAGCGCTTTCTCATGGACTCTCTCTCCCGAGGGCATGTGCATGCTCTCTCTCTCTCTCTTTCTCTCTCCCCACGCACTCCTCCACTCTCTTGTCTTCGAGTCTTGGATTCTCCTGCTATCTTCTAAATAAAATGGAGCTGTAACACCGATTTGCCTAAGAGCTGTAACACGGTTTGCCCAAGACCCGAGAGCTGTGATGCGCCGAGGGCTTTAATGTCCGTCGCTCCAATTCTTTGTTGTGACGAGACAAAGAACCGAGGAACATACACTCGCGTGACAGTCCTAACCACTGCATCGCCAGAGAATTCCCAATAGTGCTAATTTTATTTTATTAAAAAATTTTTTATTGGGGTATAGATGATTTACAGTGTTGTGTTAGCTTCATGTGTATGTCACTCGAGTGTATGTTCCTCGGTTCTTTGT
Source organism: Bos indicus x Bos taurus (assembly GCF_003369695.1). Taxonomy (NCBI): domain Eukaryota; kingdom Metazoa; phylum Chordata; class Mammalia; order Artiodactyla; family Bovidae; genus Bos; species Bos indicus x Bos taurus. The sequence continues at coordinate 20,238,516 of NC_040085.1, forward strand.
CTCGTCACAACAAAGATTTGGAGTGACGGACATTAAAGCCCTCAGCGCGTCACAGCTCTCGGGTCTTGGACAAACCATGCTACAGCTCTTAGGCAAATCAGTGTTACAGCTCTATTTTATTTAGAAGATAGCAGGAGAATCCAAGATAGCAGGAGAAGAGAGCGGAGGAGCGTGCGGGGGAGGAAGGGAGGGAGGGAGGGAGGGGGAGAGAGAGAGTCCGTGAGAAAGCGCTTTGACTCCTCCTTTTATGTTTTTTCCTCCACCTGAGCCTGCCCTATGCAAATTGGGCTTAGCCAGGAGTGCTGTTTGTTCTGCCTGAAGTCTTCACTCTGGTCCTTGGACCTTCCTTTCACCTTCCTTGTCTTTTAGCCACCGCCATTTTGGACTCCTTTTCCCTATTCTACCTACCTAACATGTACAACAAAATAAATCAGTTACACATAGACACATATCCACTCCCTTTTAGATTCTTTTCCCATATAAGCCATTACAGAGTATTGAGTAGAGTTCCCTGTGCTATACAGTAGGTCCTCGTGATTGTGAAAGTTACTCAGTCATGTCCAACTCTTTGTGACCCCATGACCTTTACAGTCCATGGAATTCTCTAGGCTAGAATACTGGAGTAGGTAGCCTTTCCCTTCTCCAGGGGATCGTCCCAATCCAGGGATCGAACCCAGGTCTCCTGCATTGCAGGCAGATTCTTTACCAGCAGAGCCATAAGGGAAGAACATACAGTTGGTCCTTGTTATCTGTTTTATATATAGTAGTGTGTACAAGTCAATATCAATCTTCCAACTTATTTCCTCCCCACTTTACTCCCTGGTAACCATATGTGTGTATATATATATATATATATATATATATATATATATATATATATATTTTTTTTTTTTTTTTTAAGTCTGTAACTCTGCTGTTGTTCAGTCGCCAAGTCCTGTCCAACTCTTCATGACCCCATGGACTGAAGCATGCCAGGCTTCCCTGTCCCTCACCATCTCCCAGAGTTTGCCCAAGTTTATGTCCATTGCATCTGTTACTGTTTTATAAATAAATTCATTCGTACCTTTTTTTAAGATTCCACATATAAGAGATATATCATATGATATTTGTTTTTCTTTGACTTATTTCACTCAGTATGACAATCTCTAGGTCCATCCACCAATATTGCTAATAATAATTTAAGGATGCTGTTAGTCCTTTACAGAATTTCCAGAAGATTGTGTATGAAAAAAGGACAGCTTTCTTTATTTCTGTTTTTGCTATTATTTATTAATTTGTTTTTTTGTTGCCTTCAGTTTTTGAGTAAGAGGTAACACCATAGAGAGTTCTTTTATAATTGTTCCCATAAAGCTTGTGCCTCAATCACTTGATATTAAAGTTGGGATGCCCTTAGAAGAAGAATCTAAACCAAGCAGCTTTTTTAGCAACTGTAAAGCTGTAGCTTTTGGGCAAAGTGAAAGTGGCTCAGTCCTGTCCAACTCTTTGCAACCCCATGGACCATAGCCTGCCAGGCTCCTCTGTCCATGGAATTCTCCAGGCCAGAATATTGGAGTGGGTAGTCATCTCCTTCTCCAGGGGATCTTCCTGCCCCAGGAATCAAAACTGGGGTTCCCTGCATTGCAGGCAGATTCTTTACCAGCTGAGCTACCAGGGAAGCCCCTTTGGCAAAGATACAGTGCTATTAGATACAACTCATCCTGAAACTCTACATAAAATAACTAAAACATTTAAATCCCATGGAGTGTAGAAGTTAGGGGAGTATCTAAAGGTATCCAAAGGGCACTTGAGGTTTTGGTTCATGACCATGACCAACCTTTACAATTTTCCCAGAATTCTGTTGTTGACAGGTAACAGTGACCCTGTTGGGACTAGGGCAGGCCAGCACAGAATACATCAAGGTGACATATTGATTATTTTGAATTAAAATTACAAAGAAACAGCCAGTGCAAAAAAGAAACTCTGATCCTTTTCTTTGTTTCCCAGAAAGCAGTAAATAAATATCCCATGCGAAAGGTCTCCTCCCTGTCTAGGAGGCAGAGAGATATCTTTATCCCCAAAGATAAGGAAACCAGGGCTGAGAAGGCTGTAAAACTACCCTTGTTATTTCTTTACTAAGCAACTGCCCCAAGCCCAAACTCTGTTTAGATTCTTTACTAAGACTAAGTTTCTTAGCTCTGTCCATTCCTCACAAATATATTGTGCTTTTTGTGTGTGTGTGTGTGCTTTTTTAATCTCATCAGTATAACAGCTACCTGCCTTGGACACTTCGTAGGTCCTACTTCTTTTATTATTAATTAATTAATGTTTATTTTTGGCTGAGTTGGGTCTTAATTGCTACACACAGGCTTTCTCTCTCTGCAGAGAGGGTGGGGCGGCTACTCTCTAGTAGCGGTGCTAGGGCATCTCATTGTGGTGGTTTCTCTTATTGCGAAATGCACGCTCTAGGTGCACAGGGCTTCAGTAGTTGTAGGTTGTTGTTTTTGCTAAGTCACGTCTGACTCTTCACAACCCTATGGACTGTGGCGCACCAGGCTCCTTTGTCCTTCACTATCTCCCAGAGTTTGTTCAAATTCATGTCCACTGAGTTGGTGGTACTATGTAATCATCTCGTCCTCTGCTGCCCCCTTCTCCTTTTGCCTTCAATCTCTCTCAGTATCAGATAGAGCACAGGCTCAATTGCCAGGAAGCATGTGGGATCTTCCAGATGAGGAATTGAACTGGTGTCCCCTGCATTGCAAGGTGGATACTTATCAGCTCCTTTTTCTATGAGACCTCTATATACACAAAGTAAGTCTGTCCCCTTATTCCTGTTAATCTGCATTTAACCTACTTATTAGAATAGCCAAAAGAACTTGAGAGAGGTAGGAGGGACATGTTCCCATCCCCAGCAATTGGCACAATCAGCATGATACTGCCCAGACTCCTCTTCCCCAGAGGCTGTTGTAGCTGAGAGATCCTGGGACACCTGACAAAAGCTGGCAGAAAGTGGGATTTCTTATCCAGCAACCTCCTGGATATCTGCCTGCAGGATTAAGTGGAAAGGAAGTTGTGAGAGTCCCTTTTCTCTCTTTCTAAATTTAAATTACCTGAAAAAAAAATACTTTCAGAATTAGTTTCCTGGACATAGTGACTCTGGCATTGAGCCTTTTCTTCTCAGAGATGGTCACTGTTTGTCTTTGTCTTTTGTCATTGTCATAAGGAGGAAAAACTATGGGGCAGAACACTGGCATAGCCTGATGTTCAAACTGGCCTCACAAGACTGGGAAGTTAATGGTTCTCATCAGACTGGCATCTGTTTGGACAAACTTTGCTGTGGGTCTCCTATGTAAAGACAAGCTGAGATTTTTCCTTTCGTCTTTTTCTATATCCTGAGAGCTTGGCTTTGTAACCAACAAGAATATTCTCTGTGGTCTCCACCATCCAGAGAGTACACTTACACTTACCAGGGTGCAGTTTCGTGGGTCAACCCAATAGCCAGCTCTCAGGGGAATTTTTCAGGAGTCCAAGTCTGTAAGGGGTTTCTGTCAACTTAATTTTTGTTGCTTTTTCAGTGTTTGTTTAAAACATGCCATTCCAGTAGCACCCTTACCTGGTATCACAGATTAGTGGGTCTGTCACTGGAGGCATTTCACATTCTCCTGGGAAACTAGAGACACCATTTTCACTACACCAGGTGCTACCGCCTGTAGCACTGAAGGCTTGTACTTTCTTAGACTAACTCTAGGAGTAAACTTTCTGGGTCTTGTGAAGGCTGCATACTCTATTTTGAGATGTAAGCCATGGAAATGAATTTATTTGAGTTGCTATTTAAGATGAAGATCCTACTCATCGATGACCAGATGATGGATCCTTTGAATTAGGAAATGGCAACCCACTCCAGTGTTCTTGCCTGGAGAATCCCAGGGACGGGGGAGCCTGGTGGGCTGCCGTCTATGGAGTCGCACAGAGTTGGACACGACTGAAACAACGTAGCAGCAAGAGAAAAAAATTGTTTTAGTGAACTCTCTTTCTAAAACCAAATTTTAAAAGTGGACAAAATGCAAGCAAAAAATGTATACAGGCTTACCTTGAAGATATTATGGCTTTATTTCCAGATTATTGCAATAGCGTGAACATTGGAATAAACTGAGTCACATGATTTTTTTTGTTTCCCAGTGCATATACAAGTTATGTTTATACTGTACTGTTGTCTATTAAATGTGTGAAGCATTATTTCTTAAAAAAAAATATGTATACCTTAATAAAAATACGTTATTGCTAAAAGATGCTAACCATCATTTGAGCCTTCAGCAAGTCATAATATTTTTGCTAGTGGAGGATCTTGCCTTGACAGCTGACCAGGGTGGTGGCTGCTGAAGTTTGATGTGTCTTCAACAGTTTGTTAAAATAAGACAACAATGAAGTTTGCAGCATCAAATGATTCTTCCCTTCAAGAACAATTTATCTAGCCTGCAATGTTGTTTGATAGCACTTTACCCACAGTTGAACTTCTTTAAAAACTGGAGTCAGTCCTCTCAAACCACTGATTTATCAACTATGTTGGTGTGTGTGTGTGTACGTTAGTCGTTCAGTCATGTCCAATTCTTAGTGACCCCATGGACTGTAGCCCACTAGGGTTCTTTGTCCATGGGATTCTCCAGGCAAGAATACTGGAGTGGGTTGCCATTTTCTTCAGGGGATCTTCCCAACACAGGGATTGAACCTGGGTCTACTGGATTGCAGGCAGTTTCTTTACCATCTGAGCCACCAGGGAAACTATATTCGTATTGTAGTCTAAATCCTTTGTTGTCATTTCAATAATCTTCACAGTATCTTCCCCAGGAGTAGATTCCATTTCAAGAAACCACTTCTTTTGCTCACTCATCAGAAAGCAACTCCTCCTTCGTTAAGATTTTCTTATGAAACTACAGCAATGAAGTCACATCTTCAAGCTCTACTTCTAATTCTGTTTCTGACCTTGGGTGGCCTTGGCCAGGAGTGGCTTGAAGCAAGATCTCATATCCTCAACCAAAGATTGAAACCAGGCTTCACCTTTCTGCCCGTGGACACTCCGAGAAAGCATCGTTGAAGTCTTCCCTGCCTCCACTGCCATCATGTCTAAATCAGAGTCTCTCAAAGAGCCGGAACAGCTGCAGAAGCTCTTCATCGGAGGATTGAGCTTTGAAACAACTGATGAGAGTCTAAGGAGCCATTTTGAGCAATGGGGAACGCTCACAGACTGTGTGGTAATGAGGGATCCAAACACCAAGTGCTCCAGAGGCTTTGGGTTTGTCACATACGCCACGGTGGAGGAGGTAGATGTGGCCATGAATGCAAGGCCACACAAGGTGGACGGAAGAGTTGTGGAACCAAAGAGGGCTGTCTCAAGAGAAGATTCTTGTTAGGTAGGTAGAATAGGGAAAAGGAGTCCAAAATGGCCGTGGCTAAAAGACAAGGAAGGTCAAAGGAAGGTCCGAGGACCAGAGTGAAGACTTCAGGCAGAACAAACAGCACTCCTGGCTAAGCCCAATTTGCATAGGGTAGGCCCAGGTGGAGCAAAAAACATATGAAAGGAAGAGCCAAAGCACTTTCTCACGGACTCTCTCTCTCATGTGCGTGTGCTCTTTTCTTTCTCTCTCTCGCTCTCTCTCTCTCCTGCTATCTTCTAAATAAAATAGAGCTGTAACACTGATTTGCCTAAGAGCTGTAGCACGGTTTGTCCAAGACCCGAGAGCTGTGACGCGCTGAGGGCTTTAATGTCCGTCACTCCAAATCTTTGTTGTGACGAGACAAAGAACCGAGGAACATACACTCGCATGACATCTATAGTGCCGTGACTCAGATTTAACCTGGCTGAAACAACCTCTGCGTGGAAGAGGCCAAGCACAGCAGGAGCCCAACTCTGCAAAGCTCCTGAGCTAGAAGCAGAAGGCAAAGAAACCCAGCCCAGGGAAAGGCCCATCGTGCTGGAAACCCGGACAGCGAAAAACGAACTCAGCAGAAAACTCACGCAGCCCGGTCTGAGATTCCAGAAGACCTCCTGTTAAGGTAAGAGATCCTCGCTCCTATGGCTGGAGGGACCTTTACAATCTCTCATTTCTTGTTTCCTTGAACCTCCCGCGACAGGCGGGTGGCAGGGGGCACAACTAAGGGACTCTGGAGAGGCTACTCCTCAGCATGTCCCAAAGGCGCTATCTGCTGAGCCCCAGTAGCTGTTACACAAGCCGGTGGGGGTTCTTCTGTCCTTTCTCTTCTCTGTGCCAAAGATCAGTCCAATAAAATTGTGAGCACCGGTCAGATATTTAGCAAATTTTCCGGCGGGCTATGAATGGGATTCCTTGACACGTTTTTCCCACTGCTTTTTCCTCCTGTCCTTCAGCTCTCTCCTGGGACTCAAGCCCGGCCAAAACTAATGAAACTCAGGCTCTGATGCCTCATTGCAAAAATTCATTGAGAGACAAAGTGATAAGAGGTAGATTTGTTAGGATCCAGAGAGGAGCCACCCTTTAGGGTGTGAACCATTGCCAAGGGCAAGGGCTGTGGCCATGGAATTAGGCCTGGCTAGGTTTTGTGAGGGGATGGAATTCATATGCTAATGAGTGAGAGGATCATCCCAGCCATTGGGGAACCACCCACTCCTCCCTCTTCTGACCTTGTGCCTTGGAGCTGTCCTGCCACCTCTGGGTGTGTCTGTTGGTTTATAGATTGGGGATTAAGGTTTACTTGAATTTGACTTGTCATCTTGGACCCAATTGATTTTAATTGGTTTACATTATACCCTTGTGCTATGTCATTCTTTCAAAGTTTGTGCTCTGCCCACTTCCCTCCTGTTTCATGCTCTTTTCCTGAGCCCCATCTAGACCCACAAGGTTGCCTCTACAATCTTCTGGAGAGACAACCAGAAAATAGTTGGCCTTGGGAGGGAAATACTCTATAATATCCAACCCCCTAATCCTACCCAATACTGGGCACACTGGAGATCTTGGGGACGCCCAAACTCCAGTCCGGGGGATCCCAGGAGGTCATCACGCCTCGACCTGCCCGCAGATTCAGTCTCTAGGAGGCTGTCACGCCTCAGCCTGCCTGGGGATCTGCACCCTGACCCAGGGACGCCTGACTCTCAGGTTGCAACAGTTCTGGGTAGGATGAACTTACATCATATCTATTCCCATCCGCAGTGGGCAAAACAAACCTCTTAATTCTACCCAGCATTGTTAACACTGGAGATCTTGGGGACGCCCAAACTCCAGTCCCGGGGCCGGGGGGGGGGGGGGTCCCAGGAGGTCATCACGCCTTGACCTGCCTAGGGATCGGTTTTTGAAAGGTTGTCACGCCTCAACCTGTTTGGGGATCCTTTAGTCCCAGGGGTCCCAGGAGGTCGTCATGCCTCGACCTGCCCAGGGACCCAATCCTCGGGAGGTCGTCACGCCTCGACCTGCCCGGGGATTCAGTCTCTAGGAGGCTGTCACGCCTCAGCCTGCCTGGGGATCTGCACCCTGACCCAGGGACGCCTGACTCTCAGGTTGCAACAGTTCTGGGTAGGATAAACTTCAGAAAGACTCACCCTTAAGGAAATCGAAAGAGGTCTTTTTCTTTTCTCCCTGCCATGACTGTCTTTCAGATGGGAAGTAACCAATCCACTTCCCGGCAGACGCCCTTGAAATGTATCCTTGAGAACTGGAAGCTGTTCGACGCTCTAGCTCTAAGGAGAAGTCGTTTGAAATTCTTTTGTGCCACTGCGTGGCCACAGTATCCACTGGGGGACGAGGAACACTGGCCTGAGGATGGAACTTTAAATTACAATACCATCCTGCAATTAGAATTATTCTGCAAAAGACAAGGGAAATGGACAGAGACCCCCTATGTCCAAATTTTCTTCCGACTAAGAGATATGAAGGAACTCTGTCTTAAGTATGGGATTGTAGTATGCCCTAAAAGTGAGCCCACTAGGCAAATGGTGTTAGGCACAGGCAACCAAGAAAAGGAACCCCCTCGTGAAGGTTCACCTCCCACAGCTCCCGAGTTGCCTGGTGCTCCTTCCTCATACCCAAACGTGCCCCCGTATCTGGGAGCACCTCCTCCACAAAAGCCAGCTCGAGTATGTCCCTTAGTTGAAACTGGAGGAGAATTCGGACCAACCCGGGTCCATAAGCCTTTCTCCCTCTTAGAACTAAGGCAGATCAAACAAGACCTGGGAAGCTATACAGATGACCCAGGCAAATATATAGATACATTCCAACATATTACCTTGGCCTTTGACTTGACGTGGAAAGACATCGTGGTCATATTTAGTCAAACTTTATCTGATCCTGAACATACCAGGGTCTTAAAGGAAGCCCAGAAGTATGCAACAGGGCTCCACATGTCCAGTGATAGATACCCAATAGGGGGAACTGCAGTCCCCTCCTCCGATCCTAGTTGGAATTATAATGACCCTGAGCACATCTGGGAAAGAGATCATTTTCTAATCTGTGTGAAGGCAGGACTGAAAGCAGCCCAACAAAAAGTAATTAGCTATGCCCAGGTCTCAGCAATAACTCAGGAGCCCAATGAGAACCCCATTGCCTTTCTGGAGAGGCTAAAAGAAGCACTCCAAAAGTTTACCAACCTGGACTTAGACTCTTACGAGGGACGGGTGATTTTAAAGGACAAATTCCTGTCCCAATGTGCATCAGATATCAGAATTAAGTTACAGTAGCTACAACAGCAGGACCCTGCTGCCTCTTTAGATGAGATGGTCCAGACAGTCACCAATACCTTTTATAACAGAGAACAGGAAAAGGAGGCCAAGGCCCAGGAGAAGGAGAGAAAGAAAGAGACAAGGCATGCCCAGATGCTGGCCGCCTTCCAGAGAAGCCCTATGGCAAACCCCAAGTCCTTGAAGGATAAGGCACAAGACAGATGCCTGATCTGTAGACAGGCGGGGCATTAGGCCAAAGAGTGTCCAAACCCTGACAAGTCTCCTAGAACGGCTTGCCACAAATGCCATCAACTGGGACATTGGGCGGCACTCTGCCCTGGGGACCCAAGAGCCTCAAGGTCAAGCGCCAAGCCTACCTTCACGATGGTTCAAGAGGACTGAAGCGGCCTGCTCCAGCCAGCCCACCTGTCACAGATAACCATCACGGGGCTGGAGCCAAGGGTGCAACTGGATGTGGCAGGTAGGTCCGAGAATTCCTTGGTTGACACAGGGGCGACCTACTCTGTCTTGATCTCCTTCTCTGGAGCCTTCTCCTCCCAAACCTGTACCATTTTGGGTGCTACAGGAAAAGCAACTACTAAAAGATTCACCCAAGCACTTCTTTGTTGCTGGGATGGGCAAATATTTTCCCACCAGTTTCTGGTGGTCCCTGAGTGTCCTACTCCCTTACTGGGAAGAGATATACTCACTAAGCTGGGGACCACCCTTGTGATGGGAAGTTTTTCAGCCCGTAGAGCTCTACAGCTCCTGGTTACTACTGAAGAACCCATTACACCTTCAATAGAGAGGGACCAAAACCTATGGGAAGACAAAATTAACCCCCAGGTGTGGGACCAGGGTATTCCTGGACGAGCCCACCAAGCTGAACCGGTCATCATTGTCCTCCGAGATCCCACTCGAATTCCTAATTGGAAACAATATCCTCTCAAAAGAGGGGCTCGGGAGGGACTACAGCCTTTAATAAATAAATTCCTTGCTTGTGGGCTATTGGTCCCCACCAGTTCACCATGTAACACCCCAATCCTCTCAGTAAAGAAAAAGACAGAACCTGGCGACTGGTTCAAGATCTCCGGATCATAAATGAAGCTGTAGTCCCCCTCCATCCCACAGTACCCAATCCCTATGTAATCTTGGGGAGAAATCCCACCCAGTGCCAAGTGGTTTACAGTCTTGGATCTCAAAGATGCTTTTTTTTTTTTTTTTGCATACCACTGGCTAAAGAATCCCAATACCTTTTTGCCTTTGAGTGGGAGGCCCCAGGAGAAAAACACCAACAGATGACTTGGACAGTATTAGCTCAGGGGTTCAGAGATAGCCCCCACCTGTTTGGACAGGCCCTTAGCCGGGATCTCTTAGATCTGGACCTGGGACCTAATGGGAAAATATTACAATATGTAGATGACCTACTAATCTGCTCTCCAGATGAGAAAAGTGCCCAACAACATGCAATTCAGGTTCTAAATTTCTTGGCAGAAAGGGGATATAAAGTCTCCCGTGCTAAGGCACAGATGGTCGAGACAAAGGTCACTTACCTGGGAGTTCAGATTACACACGGGTCCAGGAGGCTGTCCTCTGATCGGGTACAAGGAATCCTCCAGTTGCCCTCCCCCACGACTCGAAAACAATTGCGAGCTTTCCTGGGGCTAACTGGTTATTGTAGAATCTGGATACCCAATTATGGTCTAATTGCCCAGCCCTTATATGAAAGCTTAAAGGGATGAGATGATTCAATCTCACTGATGTGAGGAACTCCTCAAAAGGAGGCAGAGGCTACACTAAAACAGGCCTTAACTCAGGCACCTGCCTTGAGGTTGCCAGACCCAGAAAAAGCATTCCAACTTTATGTCCATGAAAGAGAGGGAATAGCCTTGGGAGTATTAACTCAAAGGTTGGAATCTGAGCCCCAGCCCGTAGCTTACTTATCCAAGAGGCTCGATCCAACTACCTGAGGTTGCCCCCCCCCCCCCCCCACTTTCGAAATCTTGCAGCTATTGCAATCATGATAGAAGATGCTTTAAAACTCTCCTTTGGGGGCAAACTAACTATTTTTACCAGCCACCAAGTAAAACAACTCCTAAATGGGAGAGGCCATTTATGGATGTCTGATCAAAGAATCCTCAGATATCAAGTAATGTTGATGGAAAATCCAGGCCTCACTGTATCCCCTTGTGAGGTTCTTAACCCAGCCACCCTCCTCCCTACCCCCGAGGGCTCTCTCTCCTTTCACTCTTGTCTAGAAACCTTGGACCACTGGACAAAACCCCAAGAGGGATTGTCAGAAGATCCTCTAACCAATCCTGAGGAAATCTGGTACACTGATGGAAACAGCTTTGTCTTGGATGGAAAAAGAAGAGCCGGGTATGCAGTAGTCTCCAATTTTGAGACCATAGAGGCTAAGCCTCTGCCACCAGGTACTTCAGCCCAATTAGCTGAGCTCATAGCCCTGACTCGAGCTTTAGAGCTGGGAAAAGGGAAAAGAATAGCCATTTACACTGATCCAAGTCTGCCTTTCTGGTGCTACATGCACATGTGGCTGTTTGGAAAGAAAGGGGCCACTTGACCACCCGAGGGTCCCCAATCAAATATGGTGATCAGATTCTTGGAGGCAGTCCATCTGCCCACTGAGGTTTCAGTCTCCCACTGTAAATGACACCAAAAAGAGAGCATAGAAGTGGCACGAGGGAACCAAGCAGCTCATCAGGCAGCTAGGAGAGCAGCATTACAGAACCATGACCTAATAGGGATTGCCACCTTAGTTCCACAGACTAATTTGCCAGAAACTCCTTCATATACTGAAAGTGAGATTCTTAAAGCTAAGAGCGAGGGCTTTCAAGAAGATCATATGGGGTGGTTCCAAAAGGAGGGACTCCTTTTTCTGCCTGGAAACCTCCAATGGAAGTTGGTTAACTCCTTACATGCCACTACTCATTTAGGAGAAAAGGCCCTCCAAAGATTACTAGAAAGGTCCTTCAGAGGAACAGGCCTCCAAACAACTATAAGACAGGGGGTCTCCTCTTGTCCCACTTGCCAGTTAAACAACCCTCAAGGAGCTCGAAGACCCCAGCTGCCCAGCCCGTCCAACGATGTGGGGCCTACCCAGGAGAGGACTGGCAGATGGCCTTCACCCAGATGCCAGTTTCTCAAGGGTATAAATACCTATTAGTTATGATAGATACATTCACAGGATGGATTGAAGGCTTTCCCACCCGGACCGACAAGGCTGAGGAGGTAGTTAAAAAACTGCTCCATGAAATCATTCCAAGATTTGGTCTGCCCAGGTCATTACAAAGTGACAATGGAACATCATTTACTTCTAAGGTCACCCAAGGAGTCTTGAAAGCATTGGGCATTACTTATTATCTCCATTGTGCCTGGAGGCCTCAGTCTTCAGGAAAAGTAGAAACAGCCAATCAATTCTTAAAATCAGTGATAAAAAAGATAACACAGGAGACCTCCCTGGGATGGAAGGAGGCTTTATCAATAGCTCTCCTCCACACCCGCATTGCCCCTAAGGAACAAGTTGGTCTTAGTCCTTATGAGATGCTATATGGGAGACCTTTTGTTTATGTCAATGACCTCTTCCTAGATCCAGAGGTTCAGACCCTCTAGTCTTATACCATAGCCATTGGGCAATTCCAACAGGATATACGCTTGTGGGGTATGAACCAGGGCCCAAAAGATTCTAAGGAGTCCCCACTATGTGCTCCAGGAACTCAAGTCCTAATTAAAGTCTGGAAAGATGGGTCCCCAAAGGCTCAACTCCAGCCCACATGGAAGGGCCCCTACTCTGTAATACTTTCTACCCCCACAGCAGTCAAGGTACCAGGACATGACTCCTGGATTCACTACTCACGAGTCAAGCCATGGAAGAAAACAGAAGAGGACACTTGATACACCTGTGAGCCCCTGGGAAATCTGATACCTATTCAGAACTACCAGTGAGTGCCATTCTAATGAACACCCCCAAAATCTGGTTTCTGGGGATAAGATTTCTCAGGATAACTCGAAGAAGCCAACACAGCTTGACAGAGACTGTACTCCAAGACAGACAGGAGATAGATCTTCTGATCCCTGAACAAGGAGGGACTTGAGCTACCCTGGCGACGTGAATTTAAAATTGACTGATATCCCTACTAGTCCTTATTATGCTATATTGATGATGATTATGATTATTCCATGTACTGTCAATTGGCTAACCTGTTTTGTCTCTGCCCAGGTCAACCAGCTACAACATGCAGGGCCGGTTCAACAAAAATATAAAACTGCAGCTGACCACAGAAAATATCACACACCCTTGGACACCGCTATAAGGACTCTGAGGCTTGAGACTAGCAAGAGGGGGAGGCCCAATACCCCTCGCTGTCCCAGTTCAGCAGGAAGTAGCCAGAAAGACCTCGACGCCCCTATTCCCAAAGAATTGGGCCTCCAATCTCTTGAGGGGGGAATGTTAGGTAGGTAGAATAGGGAAAAGGAGTCCAAAATGGCGGTGGCTAAAAGACAAGGAAGGTCCAAGGACCAGAGTGAAGACTTCAGGCAGAACAAACAGAACAAACAGCACTCCTGGCTAAGCCCAATTTACATAGGGCAGGCCCAGGTGGAGGAAAAAACATATAAAAGGAGGAGCCAAAGCGCTTTCTCACGGACTGTCTCTCCTGCGTGCGTGCGCTCTTTTCTCTCTCTCTCTCTCTCACTCTCCTGCTATCTTCTAAATAAAATAGAGCTGTAGCTGCCTAAGAGCTGTAGCATGGTTTGTCCCAGACCCGAGAGCTATGACGCGCCAAGGGCTTTAATGTCCGTCGCTCCAAATCTTTGTTGTGACGAGACAAAGAACCGAGGAACATACACTCACGTGACAATTCTCAAAGACCTGGTGCCCACTTAACTGAGAGATTTTTTTGGTGGCATTAAAGAAGACACTGAAGAACATCATCTGAGAGATTATTTTGAACAGTATGGGAAAATTGAAGTAACTGAAATCATGACTGATGAAGGCAGTGGCAAAAAGAGAGGCTTTGATTTTGTAACCTTTGATGACCATGACTCCGTAGACAAGATTGTCATTCAGAAATACCACACTGTGAATGCCCATAACTTTGAAGTGAGAAAAGCCCTGTCTAAGCAAGAGATGGCTAGTGCTTCATCCAGCCAGAGAGGTCGAAGTGGTTCTGGAAACTTTGGTGGAGGTCATGGAGGTGATTTCAGTGGAAATGACAACTTTGGGGGTGGAGGAAACTTCAGTGGTTGAGGTGGCTTTGGTGGCAGCCATGGTGGTGGATATGGTGGCAGTGGGGATGGATATAATGGATTTGGTAATGACGGAAGGAATTTTGGAGGTGGTGGAAGCTACAATGATTTTGGCAATTACAACAATCAGTCTTCAAGTTTTGGACCCATGAAAGGAGGAAACTTTAGAGGCAGGAGTTCTGGCCCCTATGGCTTTGCCAAACCATGAAACCAAGGTGGCTATGATGGCTCCAGCAGCAGCAGTAGCTATGGCAGTGGCAGAAGGTTTTAATTACTGCCAGGAAACAAAGCTTAGCAGGAGAGGAGAACCAGAGAAGTGACAGGGAAGCTACAGGTTACAATAGATTTGTGAACTCAGCCAAGCACAGTGGTGGCAGGGCCTAGCTGCTACAAAGAAGACATGTTTTAGACAATACTCATGTGTATGGTGAAGGAAATGGCACCCCACTCCAGTACTCTTGCCTGGAAAATGCCATGGATGGAGGAGCCTGGTAGGCTGCAGTCCATGGGGTCGCTAGGAGTCAGACATGACTGATCGACTTCACTTTCCCTTTTCACTTTCATGCATTGGAGAAGACTATGGCACCCCACTCCAGTGTTCTTGCCTGGAGAATCCCAGGGATGGCCTGGTGGGCTGCTGTCTCTGGGGTCGCACAGAGTGGGACACGACTGAAGCAACTTAGCAGCAGCAGCAGCATGTGTATGGGCAAAAAACTCGAGGACTGTACTTGTGACTAATTGTAAAACAGGTTATTTTAGTTTCTGTTCTGTGTAAAGTGTAAAGCATTCCAACAAAGGGTTTTAATGTAGATTTTTTTTTTTGCACCCACGCTGTTGAGTGCTAAATGTGATAGTCTGATCATGATGCTGAATAAATGTCTTTTTTTTTTTATGTGCTGTGTAAAGTTAAAAAAAATAAAAGAAACCAGGCCTCAGCAGTGAGCACTGAATCCTAATCATTAGACCACAAGTGCCAGCAGATAGTGAGAAGTCCCTGGCTTATCTGCTTTATATAAATGAATTCAACAAAGCGATGGAAGATAGTGAAACAGTGAAGTGTTTATTAAGAGGAAAAAAAGATACATGTGAATAGATATACACTGGTGGGGTGGGATAGGGATGGGGTGGCTCAGAGAGACAGTCTCACTCTTGCAGTGGTTTAAATCACTTACATGGAGCACTTCTTCCTGGTTTCCTCTGGCCAATCATCTTGCTTTGCCTGGCTCTGAGTCCCTCTGTTATAAATTCAAGTCCTCTCCTGTTTGCGCAAATCTCTTAGCCAAGACGGATTTCGGCACAGAGGCCTGTGGGAAGGTTGACACCACCTATTATGCAGTGGTATGCCATCTTTTCAGCCCCTGAGGAGCCTTTCTGCACATGTGCAGTTGGAAAGTTCTCTTTTACCTCAAGAATGAGAAATATGCAATCTCTTTATCTCTCTCTTTTTTTTCCTTTTGAACTTTTCCTTTTGTGCCAACAAATGTACAAATAGTCAAAGTTATGGTTTTTTCAATAGTCATGTATGGATGTGAGAGTTGGACCATAAAGAACGCTGAGCATGGAAGACCTAATGCTTTTGAACTGTGGTGTTGGAAAATACTCTTGAGAGTCCCTTGGACTGCATGAAGATCAAACCAGTCAATCCTAAAGGAAATCAGTCATGAATATTCATTGGAAAGACTGATGCTGACACTCCAATACTTTGGCCTCCTTATGCAAAGAGCTAACTCATTGGAAAAGACCCTGATGCTGGGAAAGATTGAAGGCAGGAGGAGAAGGGGATGACAGAGGAAGAGATGGTTGGATGGCATCACCGACTCAATGGACATGAGTTTGAGCAAACTCCTGGAGATGGTGAAGGACAGGGAAGCCTGGCGTGCTGCAGTCCATGGGGTTGCAAAGCATTGGACATGACTGAATAACTGAACAACAACAAATGGAATATACTGGATTAACAATGTTGTGATAGTATAGATATATATATACACATGTATCCAAGCTTCCCTTGTAGCTCAGTTGGTAAAAAATCTGTCTGCAATACAGGAGACCTGGGTTCAATTCCTGGGTTGGGAAGATCCCCTGGAGAAGAAAATGGCAACCCACTGCAGTATTCTTGACTGGAGAATCTCATGGACAAAGGAGCCTGGCAGACTACAGTCCATGTGGTTGCAAAGAGTTGGACTAAACCAACCAACCATACATGTATCCATTCTCCCCTAATCCCCCCTCCCATTCAGGCTGCCACATAATGTTGGGCAAATTTCCATGTGCTATACAGTAGGTCCTTGTTGGTTATCCATTTTAAATATAGCAGCGTATATGTGACCATCCCAAACTCCCTAATTATCCCTTCCCTCCAGCAACCATAAGTTCCCAGTCTCTTTATCTCTTATCTGGGCAGGACTCAGCTCCTCCTTTCTCCTACCACGATCTTTACCTTGGAGTATCTGTCCACAGAGGATAGACTTCAGCTACTCAGATTGGTGCCCATCTATCTCAGTTCTTTTGCTATTTTTACCACATCTGTAGAGACTGCCTCCACTAAGAGGGAGTCTTCATCCCCTGAAGTATGTAGGTTAATGAGAGCATATCCTGCTTGATAACCTCCAGTTTCAGTTTTAAGATATGATCTGTCAACAAGTAAAATTAGGCCAGGGTTATCATTAGGAGTCTAGAAATCTGAGATCCAAAAAGTTCTCTGTCTGAGATAAGATGATCATGAGGCTCCCCTTCTTTTGGTCAGAGAAGAATGGCAGGATTCAGGGTGCTTTAGTGGTGAACAGTATGTGAGATGTGAGAGTAATGTATTCTAATACCTTAGCTGGACTTGCTGGCTGGATATTTATACAAGGCCTCCACGTGGCACCATCTTCCTCACAACGTGATGATTGGGTCCAAGTGTGGGTGTCCCACAACAGAGAGGGAAAGCCAGGCAGAAGCTGTCTCACCTGTTATGACCTGGCTTTTTATTTATTTATTTTTGAACTTTTTATTTTGTACTGGGGTATAGCCGATTAACAATGTTGTGATATTTGCAGGTGAACAGTGAAGGGACTCAGCCATACATATACATGTATCCATCCTCCCCCAACCCCTACCAGCCAGGCTGCCAACTAACACTGTGCAGAGTTCCATGTGCTATACAGTAGGTCCTTGTTGGTTATCCATTTTAAATATAGTCATGTGTTCATGACCTGCCCAAACTCCCTATCTCTTCCCCTCAGCATCCATAAGTTTATTCTCTAAGTCTCTTTCTGTTTGTAAATAAATTCATTTGTATCATTTCTTTTTAGATTCAATACAATATTTTTCATTTGACTTACTTCACTCAGTATGACACTCTCTAGGTCCATCCGTGTTGCTGCAAATGGCATTATTTCATTATTTTTAATGACTAAGAAATATTCCATTGTGTATACTTACCACATCTTCTTTATCCATTCCTCTGTTGATGGACATTTAGGTTGCTTCCATGTCTTGTTATTGTAAACAGTGCTTCAGTGAACATTGGGGTGTATATATCTTTTTGGATCATGTTTTCCTCTGGATATATGCCCTGGGGTGGGATTGCAGGGTCATATAGTAGCTCAGGACTTCTCTGGTAGATCAGATGGTGAAGAATCCACCTGCGATGTGGGAGACCTGGGTTTGATCCCTGGGTTGGGTAGATCCCCTGGAGGAGGGCATGGCAACCCACTCCAGTATTCTTGCCTGGAGAATCCCCATGGACAGAGGAGCCTGGTGAGTTACAGTCCATGGCGTTACAAAGAGTCAGACCCAACTGAGTGACTAAGCACAAGCACAAGCACAAGCACGGCAGCTCTGTTAATGGTTTTGATGGTTTCCATAGTTTAATTAAAAGCTTAAGGGTGGGAATTCCCTTGGTATTTTCAATGCAGGGGCCCAGCTTCAATCCCTAGGCGAGGAACTGGGATACCACAAGTAACTCCCCATAGCCAAAGAACAAAACAAAACAAAAACAAACAAACAAATTAAAAAAAAAAAAATCCAAGGATTTGTCCAGATTGCCATACACAAACAGGCAAAATGAAATCTTACTTTGGGATGCCTAGGGGGTAGACTATTGAAGAACCTTATTTGGGTCGCTGAAAGCCTGTTCATATTTCTGCAATTCTGAAATCTTGTTGGACCAACTCCCTGAAATTCTTCTTGCAGTGGAAAAGTGAAACAAGAATGACTGTTTTCATGCAGCTATGCCCAACACCTTAGTGGGATGCTAATACAAACCATCCTGTTGGGCACCTTTAGGGCAGGCCCTGTAACTTATTTCTGTACTTCACTGAGGTTGAATGAATGAATGAGCAAATTCTAAATTGGTTACTGTGAGTAACCAATGAAGATCTGTAGAGTTGATATGAAGGTTATTTTAAACTGAAGATATTTGAGACCCAGCAGATGCAGAAAGAAGCTTTTTCTGAGCTTCCCTTTCTGAATAAAGGCAGAATCTTCTGATAGTAAAGCTGCTATACATCCCTTTAGTGGGGAGTTACACCCAGGAAGAAAACAGATCATTCACACTTGCATTAGACAAACATTAAAACAAATTATTTTCCATCCCATTTATTCCCATAAAAGCTCATTTATCTTTCCTTTAAAAAATCCATTTATTTCCTGTAGAGTCCCTATTTGCTCCCCTCTGCCCCATTAAGCTGATGTAAAGTATAAACCTTTTCCCTAGCAGTTCAGGGAACCACTTCTATGTTCTTCCATATGCATATGCATAAACTTTGTCATTTCTCCTTCTGTTAATCTTAAGTCATTTTGTCAGTTAATTCACAGGGTTCATGACTGTACATAAATGAGTATAGGAAAAGTTTTCCTTCCAATACCCCTCAAGATGGTATGAGTACAATCTAAAGACTAAGAGACAAAGAAAACCTGGGTGGTGAGTGAATTATGGAAAGGAAAATAAAAGCTCACACGTCACCACATCTTCTTTGGCCCCACTTCCCCTTCCAGATTTAAACACATTAGAAAAGAAGGTTTACTTTACCAAAGATTTCTTGGATTTCATGTGGCAAAACAATTAAAAAATTTTCCCTTAAAGAATTCTGGTGGTCCAGGGGTTAAAAATTCGACTGCCAGTGCAGAGGACATGGGTTCAATCCCTGGGCCAGGAAGAGCACATATGCCTGTGAGCAACTAGGACCCTAAGTCACAACTGCTGAAGACCATGCACAGAGCCTGTGCTCCATCACAAGAGAAGCCACCGAAACGAGGAACCCATGTGCTGCAATGAAGAGTAGCCCCACTCACTGCAACTAGAGAAAGCTCTCACACAGCAATGAAGACCCAGGACAGTCAAAAATTGTTTATTTATTTATTTATTTTCTTTAAAATCTCTTAAAAAAAAATTCTGTTCTTTCCATCAAGTTTCCTCTCCTCTCTCTTCCTCCTATCTTTCCCTCCCCACGGATTTGAAACTTCCTGCTGTTTTCGGCTCTGGATTTTAGCAAGGCAAAAGCCAGGCAGTTATTGACTCCACCCCCTGTAGAAAGCAATTCCAAGATCACCTAGTTTTATTTAAACAGATTCCTTGTGGGAGGTTTTAACCCCACTCTCTGTGAATAATAACAGGCTTTCTAAGCACTCTGCATCTTACCTGGCCTGTGTACTCAGTAGCACAGTCTTGTCTGACTCTTTGTGACTCTATGGACTGTAGCCCGCCAGGCTCCTCTGTCCATGGGATTTCCCAGGCAAGAAGACTGAGGTGTGTTGCCATTTCCTCCCCCAGGGATCATCCTGATCCAGGAGCTGAACATGTGTCTCCTACATCTCCTGCATTGGCAGGCAGGTTCTTTACTACTGAGCTATCAGGGAACACTGCTTCTTACCTTATTTTGTCTTAAAAACAAGTCTAAGAGAAACATGTTATTATCACCCCATTTTAGAGATGAGAAAACTTTCCCAGTGCTTAAGGTGCTAAACCAGGATTTGGATTTGTTACTGAGTCCAAGCTTGCTCTGTTCACCATATGATAGGACAATAAATCTGAGAGACTAGGTGTTGAGACACAGAATACAACTTTGTTGGGGGAATGTGTAATTTCCTTGGTTATGTCTCACTACAGCAAATATTTGAAATGACAGACCAGTGTTACAGCTCGGTTACAGCTTAGTTTTATTTGGCAAGCAAAGGATAGTACACCTTCGAGGTGTGAGGGCAGGCAGACCCCAAAGGAGAGGCCTCAGTCTGTCTTGGCTTCCTCCTTTCATTCATTTGTCTCCTCCCTGCTGAGCCTGCCCCATGTAAATTGGGCTGGCCAAGAAGGGGATGTGTTTGTTTCACCTGAAGTTCTCACTCCAGTCTGCAGGTTTTCTTTTGTTTCATTTTTGCGGGCTTTTTCTTTTCTTCATCTTTTAGCCACCACCATTTTTGACTCCTTTTTCCTATTCTAACTACCTAACAACTTTATTTGGACAGTCAGCTGACCAAGAAGATGGCAGACTAACATCTCAAAATAACCATTTTGTTGGGGCCTGCATGCCAGGTTCTTTTATGGATCAGCGATGGGGGGTGAGGTGAGGAAACAAAGTTGGAAGTGAAAGTGTTAGTTGCTCAGTCATGTCTGACTTTTTGTGACCCCATAGACTATAGCCCACAAAGCTCTTCTATCTGTGGAATTTTCCAGGCAAGAATACTGGAGTGGGTTGCTATTCCCTTCTCCAGGGGATCTTCCCTACACAGCGATGGAACCTGGGTCTCCCACATTGCTGGAAGATTCTTTACTGTCTGAGCCACCAGGAAAGCTAAAGTAGAAAGACCATTTATTTCTTGCAAATACCTTCTAGAATGGCAAGTCCCAGGTGGGGATATGTGAGTTTCACTTCCTTACAGACACTAGTGTTAAAGAACCCACCTGCCAATGCAAGAGACATAAGAGACACAGGTTCAGTCCCTGGGTTGGGAAGATCTCCTGGACAAAGGCATGGCAACCCACTCCAGTATTCTTGCCTGGAGAATCCCATGGACAGAGGAGCCTGGTGGGCTACAGTCCGTAGGTCACAAAGAATTTGACATGACTGAAGTGACTTAACACAGACACAGCCTTTTCACAGGTGGTGCGAAATGGAATATCTCCTGCCATATCAATAAGAAAGGATGCCACAGGTATGTGCAATTCCAGCCCCCCCTCCCCCAAATATGAATTTCTGAGCCACCCCGGGCAAGCAGCAGGCAAGTGGCACCGTTGTCTACACAAGGAACTCAAGAATGTCTCAGTCCTTCACAGGTGGGCAGGGCCAGGTTATCTTCCTGTCAGCTAAACAAAGGCACTTTAAGGGTATGACTTCCCTGGTGGCTCAGACAGTAAAGCATCTGCTTACAATGTGGGAGACCTGGGTTCAATCCCTAGGTTGGGAAGATCTCCTGGAGAAGGAAATGGCAACCCACTCCAGTATTCTTGCCTGGAAAATCCCATGGACACAGGAGCCTGGTAGACTACAGTCTATGGGGTCACAAAGAGTCGGAAATGACTGAGCGACTTCACTTTAGTTTAAGGGTGTGGGGGTGGGCAGGATTCTACAGCCTTTATGTATGCTATAATAACAAAAGTAGCGGAAAAAAACAAGGATTAAAGTCATAGAAACAGATCCAGTCCAGTATGGAGTCAAAATTAACCTTTCTTGGTTACAGACCGAGACAGTGTAAAGCTAGAACATAGAAATATTTTGATAATTCATGCTCCAGAGTGAGTAAAATTATACTCCATAAAAAAGTAATAACTGTATATGTTTATATATATCTGAGTCACTTTGCTGTACACCTAAAACTAACACAATATTGTAAATCAACTATACTTTAATGTGAGTAAAAAGTGAAGTCAAAAAGCTCAGTGGTATCCAACTCGTTGCGACTCTTTGCGACTCCCTGGACTGTAGTCTACCAGCCTCCTCCGTCCATGAGATTTTCCAGGCAAGAATACTGGAGTGGATTGCCATTTCCTTCTCCAGGAGATCTTCCTGACCCAGGGATTGAACCCAGGTCTCCCGCATTGTAGGCAGACACTTTACCATCTGAGCCACCAGGGAAGTCTATACTTTAAAAGTAAATAAATAAAAACAAAATTGTCTCTCAGCAAATACAGGTCTCTTTCTGGGAGGAGATTCTACTGCTAAGAAATATGATGTTCTCTGTTTCTTCTCTAAAGGGGATTTTGCATTTTGGCTTATCTCAAATTCCTCTCCTCCACTCTGGCCTACAGGAAGAGAGATCACTGTAGATAAGAACAGTCACACGTTCTTTTTCAACAGCCCAGGAGTGTAGAAGAGGCCAGAACTGGGTAAGGTCACACAGAGGCTTCCTTTTCCTCCTCCGTGTTCAGGTACTGTCATCTTCTCCAGATCTAGGGAGCCTTCCAGCTAGGGGCAGCTGGACACCTCTCACCTCCTCGCCACCCCCTTCCTCTTGCCACCCTTTGCTCTCACCACTCCCTTCCCCCTGCAGATGCTGATGGGAGTCAAGAAATTCTGGCCAAAGCGGCTTCAGGATTCCGGGGGAGAGAGATGACATCCCATGCCTTCCCCTTCCCATGATTACTTGTTATGTGACTTTTGATAACCTCCTCGTGCTTCCCAAGTGGTGCTAGTAGGAAAAGAACCCAACTGGCAATGCAGAAGATATGAGACATGAGTTTGATCCCTGGGTTGGGCATGGCAACCCATTCTAGTATTCTAGCCTGGAGAATCCCATGGACAGAGGAGCCTGGCAGGCTATAGCCCATAGGGTCGCAAAGTGAAAAGTGAAAGTCATTCAGTCATGTTCGACTCTTTGTGACCCTGGAATTCTCCAGGCCAGAATACTGGAGTGGATAGCCTTTCCCTTCTCCAGGGATCTTCCCATCCCAGGTCTCCCACATTGCAGGCAGATTCTTTACCAGCTGAGCCGCAAGGGAAGCCCAAGAATACTGGAGTGGGTAGCCTATCACTTCTCCAGAGGATCTTCCTGATCCAGGAATTGAACCGGGGTCTCCTGCACTGTAGGCGGATTCTTTACCAACTGAGCTATCAGGGTCACAAAGAGTCAGATACAACTGAAGCCACTTAGCACACATGCCTGGGCTATTTAGTGTGGAACATGGATTTGGTTGGAGTTTGAGCATCAATACTATAGTGGCTTTCTCTGCTGCTTTATAGAGAGAAAAGTTCTTATCAGCAAAGGCTCACTATCCCCAGCAGTCCCCCCAAAAGGGTGTGCGTGTATGCTCAATTGTGTCTGGACTGTAGCCTGCCAGGCTTCTCTGTCCATGGAATTTCCTAGGCAAGATCTGGAGTGGGTTGGTATTTCCTTCTCCAAAGGATCTTCCCACCCCAGGGACAGAACCGGAGTCTGATGAATAGGCAGGCATACTACCAGGCCAGGTGTCCTGGGCAATTCCCCAACCTTTCCTCGCTTGACCTTGTTTTCCTGTGGACTGAGACCAAGATGCCCCTCCCACCCTTCTTGGAAGCCAAGCCCCCTTTCACCAGTATAAGGTCCACACCTCTGGAAGAGAATGATTGCAGAAACTGCCTTCTCTCTCTCAGACATCAAACTAGAGACCCAGGTAAGCAGCCCAAGAAGTGGTCTCAGGAGCTGCTTCTGCTTGAGGGTTTGAGAGGGAGGATCCTAGGTGAGTGAGACTAGCCTGAGAATTGGGCTGGGCAGACAGGGGCAGGGAGCAGAGCTGGGGTCAGGAATGGAGCACACAGGCTGCAGAGAGCCCACAGGGTTGGAGAAGGAGAAGCCTCCAGGTTGGGGGAGGCTTGAATCTCTCATAGGAATACAATGGTGTCCTTTATGGTATGGGGTCAGACACAGGACAGGGACTGAGTTTCCCTTGTGCTGGAGGACAACAGGGCTCTGTCAACTGTGATCCGGATGAATACTGGTGGTTATTTTGGGGGTACAACTTAGCTTATTCAAAATCTGACTTTTTTATTTAGTGGTTTATTCAAAAGGATCCCCTAATGAGCTGCATGAGTGCTGGGTACAAAAGTATTTTATTTTCCAAATGTATTTCATATCAAAAGACTTTCTGTATTCAAAGACAGGACTGCTAGGATTTTAGATCATTTTGGGGGTCACCACCCAAAGGGGAGGACGACACCTCTGTAGGGAGTGGGAGTCAAATGTTTGTGGGAAGAGTATATGTGTCTCCTTACCTAGGAAAGCTCTTAGGAACAGGGACATCTTTCTGGTTGACCGGCAGGGAGACTGTAAGCCAGGGAGGCTACAGGTGGGAGCTGGGGTTCTCTTTCGAAGGCGATGCTTTTCCTCTTCTCCCCCTTTTCTCATTCAGGTTTCTCCAGGGGAGTGCGGTCATCATGGCTCTGAAGTCCCTGGTCCTGTTGTCGCTGTTGGTCCTGGTGCTGCTGCTGGTGCGGGTCCAGCCTTCCCTGGGCAAGGAAACTGCAGCAGCCAAGTTTGAGCGGCAGCACATGGACTCCAGCACTTCCGCTGCCAGCAGCTCCAACTACTGTAACCAGATGATGAAGAGCCGGAACCTGACCAAAGATCGATGCAAGCCAGTGAACACCTTTGTGCACGAGTCCCTGGCTGATGTCCAGGCCGTGTGCTCCCAGAAAAATGTTGCCTGCAAGAATGGGCAGACCAATTGCTACCAGAGCTACTCCACCATGAGCATCACCGACTGCCGTGAGACCGGCAGCTCCAAGTACCCCAACTGTGCCTACAAGACCACCCAGGCGAATAAACACATCATTGTGGCTTGTGAGGGAAACCCGTACGTGCCAGTCCACTTTGATGCTTCAGTGTAGGTCTCTACCTAAGGCCAGAGCAGCAAGATGCACCACTTCATCACAAAGGCACCTGCCTCTCCCCTCATGTTTCCTTGTCCTGGGGGCAATAGCTCAAGTTAGTTAGGGCTCTTATCTCTGCGCACCTTACCAGAAACACACACACAGGATTCCCTGGCATGAAAGCAATAACTCAAGCTAGTTAAGTCTTCTATCCAACCCACACTTGCTCCCCTGGCCTGAGTCTTGCCCCTGGTGGTTTGGGGGGTGAGGAGTGGGTTGTGAGGTGGGACCTGTGTTAACCAAATCACTGCTTCTTTCAATAAACATACTTGCAACCACCTGAATTCCTGATGCTGTCCTCACCTGGGTATTGTTCATGTGATTGCTCTCTTGCCAGGGGTGAGAAGCGTGAATCAGGTTATCTGTGGTAAGAAGGGAATGCAATCCTTAAATGCCACCTCTTCTGACTTTTGGTTTTCAGTGCCCTAAGATAATTCCTCTCTTTGTAGGTTCCTTGACACCCAGTATAAATGTGTGGGTGATTTTAAGATCTATAGTCTGGGACACTGTCATGCTGGGTGAGCTGACAGAGGGTGAAGCTCACATACAAAAATCTCTGGCACAGAAGAAAAGATCATGTGATCCAGGAGAGACCCTGTTTGGCCTCAGGAACAGAAGAAGACTATGAAATTATGACCTAAGATTTCCATTTTCCTTTTTTTGAGGGAGCTATTACTAAATCAGAAAGATGGTCCTCTCTTACTTGCAAACTTGGAATTCTTCATTCAGAAGCTAGAAAGGACCTCAGGGATCACCAAATGTGGGGAGGATTTCAACTAAGTAGATTTCAGCTTGTGGACCAACTCTGGTTAGAAGTACCTGCCTAGAATGTGTACAAAAATGCCTAAACAGTGATATGATGGAGCAGTGGTCTCCACAAAGGCTCCAAGGAGGTCAGTGTATATGTGCCACCCATTGGCCATCCCTACCTAAAGAAAGCCCTGCCTTTTACAGGGGGAAACCTGAGTCTTAGACAGGTTAAGTGACCTGCTCCTGGCAGCTGCTAGTTAGTGTCAGATTGAGACCAAAACCTGGGTGTCCCGGCCTCCCTGTCGTTGCTCTTTCTGCTCCTGGAGTCTCCTCAAGGTGAAATCCCCCAGTCTCCCTCCTTCACTGAGAGCTATGGAGTCACAGCTTTCCCTGCCTGAGCTGCTGGGGGCTCTCACAGGTTCCCAGGGCACTTGGCTGCGAGCCTGCTCACTTCTCGACAACCCTTTATTATATCCATTGAAAAGACTAGACTCGGCTTTTGTCACCGTTTAATCATCTCATATGACTTCCTGTTTATACTTGCATCTAGCTCTAGACAAGGTCATAAAACTGGAGAAAGATCCCACTGCCAACCAGTTTGACCAGTTCTTTCATCATGTGTACCACATTTATAAATGGTGGAATTGATCGTGTGTTTTTAGGTAAAGTGGAAGCTTAACCCTGGGGTCTCTGGGGGATAGGGGTGGACAGCTGATTCAGTGGCAGTAGGTATCTCACTCCTCACAGTGAGAATGGAGGAAGAAATAAAAAGGAAACTTTGTTTCTAGATCTGTTTTCTTTAGATAGAATTTTTCTTAAGTTCTTCTATTGTTTCCAAAACAGCAGTTCCTCTTTTTCCCTCCTCCTAGAGCTGAGAGAACACTTTAGTGGAGGTTTGAACATTCACTTGGAGTTTTGCTGCATCTATTCTGCACAGTCACCAGCTCTGACTACTGGTTCCCTGCAGGTTCTGGGCCAGGGGACCCTGTGAGCCTCCACCTGGGGAATAAGCTGATAGGTGGTAACAGATGGTCTGGGTGCAGCCCTGCACAGCCAGGGAACCAGAAGGTGTGGGTGGGGGTAGGTTGGGAAGTGCTCTAAACAGGACACCTAAAGGGAAGAGATCAAGTCTTGTCCTAGAGACATCAGGCAGAGTCAAGGAGAAACAGCAGTTGGGAGACAAATCAGAGATCTCTTTGTGGGGGACCTCCCTGGCAGTAACCGGTTAAGACTCCAGGCTTCCACTGCAGGAGCCTGGGTTCTATCCCTGGTCTAGGAACAAAGATGCCGCATGCCAGGTGGTGTGGCCAAAAAAAAAAAAAAAAGGTTTCCCTTCTGTGAGGGAGTCTTGCTACCCCATAAATAAAGGAGTACAAACCTCTTCCAGAAGACTAACCCAGGCAGATTAATCTGAAAACTGAGGTGCTAACATGTGAAAATGGATGGGTATCTGCATCATGACAGAAATGACCATATCTAGCTATTCTTCTAAGAAGGATAGTGTTAATTTTCAGAAGATTCTTCAAACCAAACAAGCTCTAGGAATTCTGCATTCTTGGTGGACAGGTAAAATGCCTCCCAGCACACTCCTTGCTCCTGCAGTCTTACCTGTACCAAAAAAACCACAGTGTCTTCTGCCTCTTTGGACAGGCTGATTTTCTCCTGCCTCTCTCTCTGGTAAATTTCCCTTCAATTCCAGCAGCCAATAGTCTTCCAGCCTGAAACAGATCAGTCATCCACACCTTAACTGAGTCCTTCAATGAACAGAGTACAGGACTAGCACTTTAGGTTCTTTCTTTCCAAGCGCTGTCTCGTCAGTATTTTGCACTTTGAGCTTTCTCTCTAACTGGAAAATGAAAGGCGGCTCCCAATCCCCACTCTTGCCTCCTTAGCCTGATTCAGCCCTCGCAGAGCAAGTGGGAGCACCAAGGGGTGCTCATCTTCCTGTCTGTGATGAAAGGCACATCAGTACTGGTTTGGGGAATTGATCACGAATGTGAGACAGCCCTCCATGTGCATGATTCATGATGCATGATGGAGTCCTGGTAGAAGGTACAGAATGAGAGTGAACTTCCTGTAGATTAGACCAAGACACTCCTGGAAGCACTTCAAAACTGTCTCCCAGGAGCTACTTTCTAGGGGACAAATTGCAAGCACGTCTGCAAAGCATTCAGTAAATTCCCATGTACTTTGGGTTTCTTTGTGGCTTGTAACAAG
The DNA here is from genome assembly GCF_003369695.1 of Bos indicus x Bos taurus. Taxonomy (NCBI): domain Eukaryota; kingdom Metazoa; phylum Chordata; class Mammalia; order Artiodactyla; family Bovidae; genus Bos; species Bos indicus x Bos taurus. The sequence continues at coordinate 20,266,227 of NC_040085.1, forward strand.
TGTAGGTAGGATAGTTTCATTTCACTTCCTCAATGCCTTTGAAATATATTCAAGCTGTTGTGTGAATCAATGGTTCATTTCTTTTTCTTGCTGTGGATGTTCCACAGCTTATTTATCCATTCACCTGTTGGACATTTGCACTGTTTCCATTCTGGGTGATTATGAAGATAGCTGCTTTGAACATCTAAGTACGTATTTCTGTGTGAATTGGTGGAAGAATAAACACAGAAATCAATGGAACAGCATAGAGAGACCAGAGACATACCCACACAAATACAGTCAAATGATTTTTTTAAAATTATTTTTGGCTGTGCTGGGTTTTTATGACTGCATGCAGGTGAGTGGAGGCTACGCTCTAGTTGCAGTGTGAGGGCTTCTAGCTGCGGGGCTTCTCTTGTTATAGACCACTGGCTCTAAGGTGCCCGGTCTTCAGTAGCTGCAGCACTTGGGCTCAGTAGTTGTAGCTCATAGGCTATAAAGCAGGGGCTCAGGAGTTGTGGCGCAAAGGCAGCAGCTTGTAAAGAAACATATTGAGGAAAGAACTGATTTTTTAAAAAATATCCTGTGTTATATTAATTTTTGAGGGAATTGCAAGAGTACATGGAGACTGTAAAAACAGTTAAGTACTGGGCACCATACTACTGAGTTTAGGTAAAATACCAGGCTTGCCATAGAGGCTGCCCACCAATCCCGAAAGCCCAAGAAAAGAAGATGGAATTCTGGAAAAGCAGAGCTCTCTTTCTTGTGAGAAAAAAACAAAGCAAAACAGATGTTTCTCCTACTCCTGAGTAATCTGATTTAGTTATAACCCTCCAGGTAGTCAACAGCACCCAGGGAACTAGGCATGCCATCATTTCTGATCTTATTTTCTCATCCTATTTTACCTCCAAGTCTCATCCCTACTTCCTGATACCACATTATAATTCCCTCTTTTTTCTAATCTCCTGTGCCTTCTTCATCACCTGTACTGTCCCAGCTTCAAGGCTTCCACCTACCCAAGGTCTGACTGAGAGCAGATCCGTGTGGTGGGTCTAGAACTTAGAAGCTATTGTCTGTGAAATCCCCCAAACCACTGGTAGACACCACAAAACAGTTGTCCTGAGAGTAGGGAACAGGTTAACTTTATGCACTGTATCCTCACTTCAGAAAAGTTGTCAAACTGCATTTAAAGACCTAAATATAAGGATGCCTTAACAGATGCTACTTGGTGACTAACCACCTCCACCATCGCTTAGTTCCTTGGGATGCTTATGAAACTTCTTTTTATAATCTCTTTTACAGGTTGAATTGTGTTCTCCCCAAATTTATATGTTTAAAGCCCTACCTTGTTGGAAATGTGAGATGCATTTGAAGTGAAGTGCTTTAAAGAAATGAATAAATTAAAATGAGCCCTTGCTGCTGCTGCTGCTGCTAAGTCGCTTCAGTTGTCTCCGACTCTGTGCGACCCCATAGACGGCAGCCCACCAGGCTCCCCCGTCCCTGGGATTCTCCAGGCAAGAACTGGGCCCTAATCCAGTGTGACTGGTGTCCTTATAATAAGAGGAAATTTGAACACAGAGAGACACCGTGGGTGCCAGGCTGCTGTGGCAAGTCACTATGGTGGGGTCGGGAGAGCAAGACAGGAAGTTTAAAGCTGGCTAGAAAGGGGGCTATTTGAGGATTTTTTTAAAAGAGGGATAAAAAAACTTTCCTTAAAGCTTGTAATCATCCAAAGGAAGATGGAACTACTTTTATGATATACCAGGAATTTCATTAAACCTCTTTTATATGTATGCTTGTGTCTACATTAGGTCATTCAGGTCTTGAAAGTGTTGTAGCCATGTGTTCCTGGAAACAAACTCACTCAGAAGGACAATGCAGCTATTGGAGTGCAGTTTATTACACTGGCGGGCCCAAGGCAGAGTCTCCTCTTAGCCAAGGACCCCGACCAGTTTTTGTGAAAACCTTATATACCCTAAGTGTACTTGCTCAAACCCACCTCCCCAAATTCCTTGAAACTAGTCTGGACAAGGTAAAAGAGAGATACAATCAAAGTTAACCCACGATTCATGTGTCACAAGACTAGATAAACAGTGGATATTTATCAATAGGCCTGTGGTCATATCCCAATAAACATAATGAAATGTACCGCTTTGTTCTGTTACAGAGATAATTAGCATATTCTTTTAGGCAACAGAGAGTCCAAGTACAAGTCCTGAGGCTCTTTTATCCGGGGGATCTGGTTTTCCATTGGTATGCCATTTCTATAGACACCGGGCACAAAGTTCAGAGTCCATTGGGAGGGTGACCATGCATGTAGCCTAATGTTCAGAGCCTGGCCTAAGATGGAGTCCAGCTCTGTCTGTTTCCTTCTTCAAACCCACTCTGAGAACTAGTAATAATCACTTTTTGTTAAACATTCCAGTTTTTTTTGGTTGTTTTTTCCACATAGCTTAAAGATACTATTGACTAGGTCTTTTTGACATTTCTATACCTGGTGATTTTCAGGGTGCCAGACAGACTGGAGTTTGGTAGATTCTGTAAATGAAAGTAAGTAGACATAATATCTTATCTTAGTGTCGACTTAAAAATTAGCCACAACCTTAAAGTAGAGAATGTTTTACTTGATGTGAATGTTTAGGACCCCCAGCCTAGGAGAAAGCATCTCAGTAGCCCTGAGAGACTGCTTTGAGGAGGTGGGAGAGGGAGTCAGGCTATATGCAAGTTTGCAACAAAGAGACAGGCAATCGGAACATCAAAGATTATTGTTAAGTAAGGAAAACCAGCGGAGAAGGCAATGAGACCCCACTCCAGTACTCTTGCCTGGAAAATGCCATGGATGGAGGAGCCTGGTGGGCTGCAGTCCATAGGGTCGCTAGAGTCGGACACGACTGAGTGACTTCACTTTCACTTCTCAGTTTCATGCATTGGAGAAGGAAATGGCAACCCACTCCAGTGTTCTTGCCTGGAGAATCCCAGGGACAGGGGAGCCTGGTGGGCTACCGTTTATGGGGTCACACAGAGTCGGACACGACTGAAGCAATTAGCAGCAGCAGCAGCAAGGAAAACCAGACATCAAGTTAAGGGATTTAGTGTTCTACATGTGGGAGGGCTTCCAAGGTGGCACAAGTGGTAAAGAACCTGCCTGCCAATGAAGTTAAGATGTAAGAGACCTGGGTTTGATCTCTGGGTCTGGAAGATCCCTGGAGAAGTAAATGGCAACCTACTCCAGTATTCTTGCCTGCAGAATCCCAAGGACAGAGGAGCCTAGTGGGCTGCAGTCTATAGGGTCACACAGAGTCAAACACGACTTAGCAGCAGCAGCGACCTATGTATGGGAAGATGCAAGATTCTGAAATTATTGAAGTCATTCCTTGCATATGCATCTCAGTTATCTGGGGCCAACATCCTGCATTTTTACAGAAATGTTCTGCTCTTCTTGAATTCCCTTAGGTCACAGAGGGCTGTAATCACTGATTACTATGAGATCCTTAAGTTCCTCATGTAGGGAGTGGTGCTGCTTGTTGGCATGATTCATAAATTCACATTTAGGGGCCAGAATCTCAGATAGCTGTGGCATTTCTTGCCCACCACATGGCAGGAAATATTTCATTTCATGTTAGTAAATGAGGCACTGATTATCTGCAAAGGTAAGTAACTTGCACAGGTAGTAAATGTTTGTGTTGAAATTGTTTTTAAAATTTTTATTTTGAAATAATTTCATATGTACAGAATGGCTGCAAAAATGATACAAAGAATTCCTGTATACCATTTGTCTATATTGTCTGAGCAATAACATCTTTCCTATTTGCTTTATTTTTGTTGTTTAGTTGCTAAGTTGTGTCCAACGCTTTTGAGACCCCATAGACTGTAGCCCGCCAGCCTCCTCTGTCCATGGGATTTCCCAGGCAGGACTACTGGAGTGAGTTGCCTTTTCCATCTCCAGGGGATTTTCCCAACCCAGAGATCGAACTTGCGTCTCCTGCATTGGCAGGCTCTTTACCACTGAGCCACCAGGGAGCCTCATTTGCTGTATTAGTCATATATTTATGTACAGATATATAATTTTTTTCTGAATGTTTGAGAATAAGTTATGGACATGTTGCCCTTTTTCCTAAGTACACTATACATTTCCTAAAAACAAGAACATTATTTTTACAAGGGTTTAATATAAGTATGCTTATCAAAATCGGGAAATTTGCACTGAAACTATACTATTATCTAACCTGCAGACTATATTCAACTTTCGTCAACTGCTATCTTTAACAAAAGAAAAAAAATTTTTTAATCTGTTTCAGAATACCATCTAGGCTCATACCATGCATTTAGCCATGTCTCTATAGTCTCTTTTAATATGTGCTGTGAAGGTGCTGTGCTTAGTTACTCAGTCATGTCTGACTCTTTGTGATCCCCATAGACTGTAGCCCGCCAGGCTCCACTGTCCTTGGGGATTTTCCAGGCAAGAATACTGGGTTGCCATGCCCTCCTCCTGGGGATTTTCCCAAGCCAGGGATCGAACCCAGGTCTCCCGCATTGCAGGTGGATCCTTTACCATCTGAACCACCAGGGAAGCCCTTTTAAAATATGTGTCTCTGATAATTCAGTCTTTCTTTGTCTTTCATGATTGCGATGTTTTGATGGTTATGGGTTGGTTCATTTGTAAAATGTCTTTAAATTTGTAGTTGTGTAACTTTTTTTGGGGGTGTGGGGCACATCACGAGGCACGTGGAATCTTCCTTCTCTGACCAGGGATCAAACCCACACCATCTGCACTGGAAGCATGGAGTCTTAACCACTGGACTACCAGGGAAGTCCTATACTTGTCTAACTTTTTCCACTCCTAATTGGAATTTGTTTATGCATTTTAGCATCTTTTATTTATTTATTAGAAGCCCACCAGTGGGAATTCCCTGGGGTTTCGGTGGCTGGGACTCTATGCTTCCACAGGAGGGAAGAGAGGTTTGATCCCTGGTTGGGGAACTAAGATCCTATTGAAAGGTTGTTGTTGAATCACACGAAGACACCAGGACTCTTGGCCCCCAGAGGAGAAGAATTCAATCTGGAGCCAGAGACGAGGCTTGATCGCTCAGAGCTTTTGTGTAATAAAGTTTTATTAAAGTATAAAGGAGATAGACAAAGCTTCTGACATAGGCATCAGAAGTGGGCAGAAAGAGTACCCGCTTGCTAGTGTTAGCAATGAAGTTATACACTCTCCAATGAATCCAAAGAATGTCTGGAGGTTGTAAAGACCTCACCAGACCTACTCCCATAATTTACATTTTAAGGTAACAGAATTATCCAGAAGGTTTAATCCAGAGACTGTCCTCAGGCAGGATACATTATTGTTATATAATCCTAAGGAATGTAGAGAAGGAAAAAAAGGTTTGTCCTTTCTTCCTCCTTGAGAATTCCAGATCCCTCTCTCCTTGGGGACCCCTAGACTCCTTATCAACCTGCCTAGGAAATGACTCTAATTATGTGTGGCATGGCCAAAAAAAGAAAAAGAGAAACCCACTGGTGTCAGGCATTGTACTAGGAATTGTCAGGCAATGTACTAGGAGTTAAGGATCTAAAATTACAAATAACATTGCTTTTTCTTTTTTCCTACACAACGATGTGCTTTCATACCAATCAGATTAGCAAAAATGCTGGACTGTTACACTTTTATGTTTTGCCACAGACAAATAATTGAGCTACAAAGACTCATATACCATAGTTTCTGGTGAGAGAGTGAAATTAAATGACCAATGGTTCAGTTACTACATGTGTGTAACAAGTTATCCCCAAACTTGGTGACATAAAACAATCATTTCTTATGCTCCCAGTGATCCAACAGTTCAGATAGGACATAGTGGGAGCAGCTTGTCTCTGTTCCAATGTCTGAGGCTGCAGATGGAAGACTCAGAGGTTGGGAGCTGGAATCATCTGAAGGTTTATTCACCCATACGTTGGATGGTTCATGTTGGCTGATACCTTAGCTGGACCTGCTGACTGCATTATCTATACAAGGCCTCCACGTGGCACCATCTTCTTCATAGCATGATGATTGGATCCAAGTGTGGGTGTCCCACAACATAGAGAGAAAGTCAAACAGAAGCTGTATCACCTGTTATGACCTGGCTTTGGAAGTCATACAGTGTCATTCTCACCACATTCTGTTCATTAGAAGGGAGTTTCTAAGACTAAGCCATACTCAAGGAAAGAGAACATAGACCTTTCTGATAGAGACTAGTCAATATGACACTCTAAGAGGTGTATAGAGAATGAGATATATTGAGATGGACATCTTAGAAAAACACAAACTGCTCCAATCAGTTTGTGAACAAAGAAGAACAAAGAATATCTCTTATCACCCAGTTATATAAGGATTAGGTTGCAACCCACGGCAATTGCTCTCTGACAGGGCACCCTCTGGGGAACTGAGGATGAAAAACAGGATGAGATACTCTGTGCTCTGAATTAACAGGCCCCTGGATAGTTATCTCAGGAATAATGTCAATGACTCCTGATTCTTGCCCCTTCTCATACATAAAAATCACTAAAATCATTAATTTGAGATGTCTGTTCTTTGTGATTAACAGTAATCTTTTACCAAGATGTATGCTTGACTGTTTCCCTGGTGGCTCAGTGGTAAAAAATCCACCTGCAATCCTCCCTGTAGAAGAAAATGGCAAGCAATTCCAGTATTCTTGCCTGGAAAATTCCATGGAAGAGAAGCCCAGTGGGCTACAGTCCACAGGGTCACAAGAGTCAAACATGACTTAGGGATCAAACCACCACCACCACCGTGCTTGACTTTGTATATTCTCTAGCCAAAAAATTCATGTATAAACTGATTCTTCCCCTACCTCTTTGAAACAGTTCCTCAGAACTAACTGAGAGGCTGTCTCTCAGGCTCTAATCCTCAGTAAAACCATGAATACAACTTAAACTCTCAATTCTTATGCTGTGTGTCTTTCTTTCAGTTGACAAGTTTGAAGAAAATATGGCAATATTTGGCAAAATTAAAAATATATATGACTTGGAAATTCCACATCTAGATATACCTTGGTAAAAACTTTTGCACACAAAGAAATGTACAAAGATATCACTGCAACACTGCTTATTAGAATGGAAATTCGGGAGCATCCCAAAAATCCATCAACAGACGATTGATAAATAAATAATGGTTTATTAATACACAGAAAAAACATCAGTAATAAAAGATCAATAAGATGTATTTTAATACTGATGAATCTTAAAAAAAACACTGCTGAATGAACAAAAACAACTTGTATTACATGATAATATTTATATAAATTATCTTAAAATAGTACATGGAAACTATATTTTGTTTATGAATATATTATACTTGAGGTATAAGTATAAAAAATGGGACTGGAAACACCCTAAATTTATGATTTCATTTGAGAAGAGTTAAGAGGAATGAAATGGAGAGAGGAATAAAATGGACTCCAATGTTTTTATATATATTTTTTTAAATGGTAAGCAAATAAAAAGCAATATCTATTTGTGTGCTATATATTAGTATTTATCGACACTGTTTAATTTTTGAAAAGTAATTAATCACATTAAAAATGAAAGGAGGGCATGAGAGAGGGCAAGATATGATAAAATCTATCAAGAAGAGTGAGGAGCTCCAGAAGAATTCCCCTCCTCAACAGCATGTGCTCTCCCTTCCCATGAGGTTCTTGGGCCTTTCTTCTGACACCCACACACAGGCTTCCTCTGTGGGCTTGCCTCATGTGTAAGCATCACCTTTTCTGTTTCTATTAGCCCTATGTAGATAGTGTGCAAGGGATAGGATACCCATTCCAGTATTCTTGGGCTTCCCTGGTGGCTCAGTCAGTAAAGAAGCTGCCTGCAACGCAGGAGGCCTGGGTTTGATCCTTGGGTTGGGAAGATCCCCTGGAGGAGGGCATGGCAACCCACTTCAGTATTTTTGCCTGGAGAATCCCCATGGACAGAGGAACCTGGCAGGCTGCAGTCCATGGGGTCACAAAGAGTTGGATGTGACCAAGCACAGCACAGCACAGATAGTGTGGCATTTTCAAAACAACAACAAAAAACCCCCCAAAGCATTACAAATTAAAAAGAGTATTGAATTTATCAGTGAAACGGTTTTCAATTGTATTCTTCTCCACTGCGCCCCCAATGGAACTAGTTAAAATAGCTTTCTAAGTCAATAAGTAAAGCAGAAAGAGGGGCATACTGTTTTTATTGGCTCCACCTCCTGTAGTCAATATGAAATTTTAAAAGTACAATGTCATCTGACCTGATACTCAAATTCTGCTTCCATACCATGTGGGTAAGAGAGATACATGAATTGTCTACTTAGCTCATTTTCCCTGGGAACTGTGGCATCTCTAAGCCAGCACTAATGGTCCTGGAACCAGGCTTGGCCCTGGGATACCACTAGAGACATGGGCTCTAAAACCCCTCAGGGTTTCCTGTCTTTTGAGGCTCATATTTTTGTGGGGCTCCCATATGTTCATGTGTAACTAAAATTGTTTTCTTCTGCTAATCTGTCTTTTTATTACAGAGGGGTCTAGGCCAAGAACCTAGAAGGGTTTGTGGAAAACTATTTTTTCTCCCTTCCTCCTAAGACCTAAATTCTTAATCCCAGTCCTTCAGTTTCTAAATCAAATACCTATTCCAGGACACAGCTTCCCCTCAAACAAGGGTGTGGGCAAGTCAGACTCCCAGTGACAGACTAAATGCGCCCTCCCAGTAGGACCTCTGTCACAGTACTTCCTCGTCACAGTACTACTGACTCTGCCACCCACGCACCCTCTATCCCGGGGCATCCTGTACTGAAGGCTGTTAGAGCCTCCCTGGACTCTCTGCCTTCTAGCTGCCAGGAGCAGCACAGCACCGGCTGTGACTACCAGGAACGCCTCCAGACACCGCTTCCTCCTGCTCCATGACAGCCACGCCCTTCATGATGGGTGATTAGGAAATAAGACACACAAGTTGAAAACGAGGTACAGTGTCATTAGGGTGAACCATACGCACTTTCTCTTACCAAGCGTTGGAAGCGGAGGTACAAAGGGAAAGAAATCCTATGACACACGATATCATAGCAGGAACTGAGGCAAAAGATTGGGCACCCACCAGAGTGAGCAATGTGTCAGGAGCCAGAGTCTAAAGGGTATCGATGAGTCTGACCCCTCAAAGGGACAGCTGAATGAATGTCACAACTCCCTTAGGCTGATTAAACCTCTTGTTACAGTAAACAAAGATGTATATGATCAAAAAAAAAAAAAAAAAATCTGTTCCAAAACCCCAATGGGTAGAACAAAAATGTTTTTAGTTTCCCAGTGCTTCCCCTGCTCCGCACCCCGACTCCCTCCGTGATCAATACTTTCTCTTTGTTCATTCTAGTAGAGAATGGGAGACTTGACTCTAAGGTTACTGTGGATTATTATCACTATTATTTTTTTTATTATTATTTTTGGTTGAGCTGGGTCTTTATTGTTGCTCACTGGCTTTTTCTAGCTGCGGTGAGTGGTGGCTACTCCTTGTTGCGATTAGCGGGTTTCCGGTTGCAGGGGCTTCTCTGGTTTAGTGGCACAGGCTCTAGGCACAGGGGCTTCGGTAGTTGTGGTGCATGGGGTGAGTTGCTCTTCAGCGTGTGGAATCTTCTCGAACCAGAGATTGAACCTGTATCCTCTCTACCACCAGGGAAGTCCCCTTCAACTATTTATATTTAAAACATTATCTGATTAAATATAGAAATAAATAGTTAAGATCTAGGATGCCTCAGTTACCAGTGTTAGAACCTGTGTGTGAAATGCCATTAGCACTCTGTATCAGTGCCACCTCCAACAAACACAGACAAGTATTTCAGGGGAAATATGTAAAGCTATGAGCAGAGCTTGAAGGGATGGAGAATTTTCTTTCTCTTTAATCCCAGAAACACAAGGAAGAGGGACATGGCCGAGGCCCCAGTTGCTAAATAATCTCAAAGTTTGCCTAGGGCCAAAGTAGTTCTTGGAATGTTGGCAAATGCAGGCCTAGATAGCTCCAGGCTGGCAATGACTCGAAAGGGATCTCAAACATACTTATACACACACTCATTATAATGCAACCAAAAATGGTTTTATTGCTCTGAACACAATACAGCAAACGTTGGCCAAATTCCTAAGGTTAAAAATATGGAGGTCTGGACCCTCCTTTACCCTTTTATCTACTACCTTCCTTCAAAACACAGAGCTCCAAGGCAGAAAAGCATCTGACTTTTTTGTTGTTGTTCCAACTCTGATCTGGTATCCTCATTTTTTCCACTCTAATTTTTCCAATACTCTCCTTTTTCCTTCTATGGGAACCAGGAAAATCAATAAAAGACAAGAAAATCAGAGGAGATCATAAGAGAATTTGTGCTGAGCGAGAAGCAAAGTGATTTAAACAACCTTATCTAAGTGTACAGGAACCAAATGATAAGGGGGGTCGGTCTTCTGAGGGGGGTCACAGGCAACAATGAAGAACTTGTATTGGGCGTCGTCGTGGTAGCGGCAGTCAGGATACCTTCCCGCGATGAAATTGCACTGAGTCAGGTTGACGGGCTTTGGACTCTGGTGACAGTTGTGCCGGCCATTCTTACAGATGATGTTGGGCATATCACAGACGGCAGTCACATCCTGGAAGACGTTGTGCAAAAAGGTGTTTTCAGGTTTACAGTGCTGAGTGTAGTTATTGACACCACTCATTGCCTTGTTGCACTGGAGAAGCCTTGGCTGTATGTGCTGAATTTCAAACCAGCGAGCCTTGGTGAGACCTTTTGGCACAGCACAAAGTGGACGCACTGACCACCACATTCCCAGCAGCAATAAGAGGAGGGAAGAACGTCCCAGAAGATGTGGCCCCATCTTTTCTGTGCAAGGAGAGAGAAAATAGATCGTAGCAGTAGAAGCAATAAGAGAGAAATTATTGCTCATAACCATTCATATTTTCACTCTGCCTTTTAAGATTTCATAGCTCTTTTTTTTTTTTTAACCATCTCCTTTCTCACTTGAGTCTCACAATTTTGAAGAAACTAAAGCCCAGTGAGGAGGAATTTGAGGTAAGACAACCTTTACTCTGATTGGTATATCTTGTTCTTCTCTTCGACCTGCATTCCTTTGATGCTTGATGCTGCCCACGTCAGAAACCTTGTCTCTTCCCAGGACTTCCCTGGTGGTCCAGTAGCTAAGACTCTGAGCTCCCAATGCAGGGGGCCCAGCTTCAATTCTTGGTCTGGCAACTAGATCCCACATGCCACAGCTAAAGATCCAGCATGCCACAATGAAGATCAAAGATCCTGCATGCAGCAACTAAGACCCAACACAACCAAATAAATAAATAGTTTTTACAAAGGAAAAGAAACCTTGTCTCTTGCTTCCTGAAACATTTACCCACCTTCTATTTGACCTGGATCTCCCAGTTATCTTCACCGCCCACTCGCTCCCCAGCTGTGGGGCTTACCAGGTCTCCAGGATGGGGCTCCAGCAGCAGTACTTAGTCCCAAGACCAGAAGCTTTTGTCTGTTGTTCTCCTCCCAGGCATGCTAGGTCTGCCTGTGTGCGGAAGGGTTCTGAACCCTAAGAAAGAGAAACCTAGAGCTTGGAAGATGAATTTCTTGTGGACAGTATGGATGAAACACTTAGATTTTCAAACCTGCTGTTTAAAATAGTATCAATTACACTGTAGACACAGGGAGAGTAAGCTTATTTTAAAAATAATGAGACTCAAAACACAGTTTTGAGGAACTGATCACTTCCTGATATGAAATGGTGTTTCCTTCCTTACTTGAACTTCTTTTTTTTTTTTTTTTTAATGATTTCAGTTCTTTAGGAGAAAATATACATGAAAATCTGATGTAGTAACTGCCACATACTTGGTATGTGGATTTCAACAATAGACTTGAATGAACTATTCATTTATGTATGTTTTTTAGGCCAGCTACTGAGCTACTCTGATTCATGAGCTCGTGATAGAGATAGGTTAATGGACTAATACATAATATATTAATAAATATAAGTAGCACTTAACAGCTGTGATCAAGGTAATTGTCTGGAGACAGTAGAAAGGAAGTATTTTTGGAAGGCACAACACCTGCCCTGAGTTTTGAGGATTAATTAGAAGTTAGGTAAAGAAGATGGCAAGGGCATCCCAAAGAGGAAACTGTGAGAAGAGACCCATACATATGAAGCAGGGCGCATTTAGGGTATTTGCCTGATAAACCTTTTCGTACCTTTTTGTTGGGGCTGCAATATCTTTATTCAGAACCTATTGCCTCATAGACGACTCACATAAAAGTTTCCTACATGGACTCTTTGTTTATAGTCTCTTTTGCTTCCAATCCATTCTACACATTATTTCCAGATTAACATTTCTTGAACATAAATGTAACAGTGAAACACTCTTGCCCAATACTTTTAATGGCTCAAATAATCTTCAGGGTAAAATTTAGTCTGTTTATAGCAAAGTTACAGGATACAAGGTTAAAACACAAAAATTGATTGCTTTTTTATATACCAGCAATAAACAATTGGGATTTGAAATAAAGACACTAACATTTCCATTAACACCAAAGAAAAATGAAATACTTAGGTGTAAATCTAATAAAATATATGTACAAGATCAATATGAGGAAAATTATAAAACTCTGATGAAATAAATCAAAAGAGGATATAAATAAATGGAGAGATGTTCCATGTTCATATTGAAAGAAACCAGAACATGTCATCCCAAAATATGGCTCTTTGACATAAAAATTATTTTGTATTGAAGGCAATTAAGAATCATGAAGTGCAAAACAAGCTTCCCTCTTTCTGTCCAAAGGCAGAAAATAAATTTTCCTTTTACTGGAGAGAGACTGTCATCATCCCAGTGAGGACACCAGTAGAATCTGCAAATGAATCTCAAAAACTATCTGTTTAGTTACTTCTTCACCATTTACTACACATTTACTTCACCATTTACTAGTAGGGTGAAGGGGTATACCAACTCTGGTCTCTGGTATACTATCCAGAGACCAAACCCCTTTGTTTTGTCAATTCTTTACAGAGGTATTGTTTCTTTGTCTAAAGGGTATAAAAGCTTCCTGCTGTGTTCACTTACTTGGATTTTCATTTTCCTGTGAATGCTCCCATGAGCATGTGAATATTTAATAAAAATTGTATGCTTTTCTTCTATTGATCTTTGTCAGCTGAATTTTCAGACCCAGCCAAGGACCATAAGAGTGCTAAGGAAAACTTTCTTCCCGTACAATGACATTATGCACTTGTCAAAAATGTGTACAGCAAGAACAAATTCTAATGTAAATTGTGGACTTTAGTCAATGTATTTTTTAAAAAATAATTTTATTGATTTATTTGCTGCATCTGGTCTTAGTTGCATCACGTGAGCTATTTTGTTGTGCCTTACGGACTTTCTAGTTGTCACATGTGGGTTCACTGCACCCAGACTCGAGAGCACAGGCGCAGGGGTAGGCTTAGGTGCTCTGTGGTATGTGGGATCTCAGTTCCTGCACCGGGGATTGAACCTGGGTCCACTGCACGGCAAGGTGGATTCTAACACTGGGTCATCAAGGAAGTCCCAGTATTAATGTATTAATACTGACTCATCAGTTGTAACAAGCACTACAGTAAAACAAAATGTTAATAATAGGAAAATTGGGAACTGTGTGGTTAGGAGAAGAGAAAAGGAAGAAGAGGCATATGGGAACTCTTTGTACTTTCTACTCAATTTTTCTGTGAATCTAAAATTTTGTCCTGGGGACTTCCCTGGTGGTCCAGTGATGAAGAATCTGTTTTCCAATGCAGAGGACAAGAGTTCGATCTCTGATCTGGGAACTAAGATCCCACGTGCTGTGAGACAAATAAACCTGAGCACCAGACAACAGGAGAAGCCTGCCTAACACAACTAGAGAAGCTTACACACTGCAGTGAATACCCAGTACAGCCTAGATAAATAAATAAATATCTTTAAAAAATAAAATAAAATTGCTCTGAACCAACAAGTCCATTAATTTAAAAAAATGTTTTAAGATGTCTGTTTGCCTAGCACTCAAGTATCTTTTTCTACAGCCTATGTATTAGAATAGTCTCCCTTCTCCTTGAAGTTCCACAACTTGATTGTATTCGAAGTCTACTAAAGAGAAAAACAATATCAAGTTATCCATGTCCCTAGATAGGGGTCCCCTAATCCTGACCTCACATCAGAATTGCCTATAAATTTTTTTATAATGTCAAGATCCTAGGCCTACTGAATCAGAATTTGGGGGACTGAGGTCTTTGCATATCTATGTTTGATTAACTCCACAGTGATTCTTAGTAGAGAACCATTTTTCTTGGCTGACACTGATTTTCACCCAATGGCCAAGTTTTTAAGACTGGGCCTATGCTTGACTCCTGAGATAATGTTTCCACTTTGTCCTAATTCAGGCAGATGAATTCTTGTCTTGCTATAATAAGTAAGGTGCAAGACAGATGGGGGAATATAAGAATGGGGGAATATACCTCTCTTAACTCTCTTAAATTATCCCAAACCTTTGAAGTGTAGGAGAGAAAAAATATCTTTTCCTTCTACGCTTCTAAATTCTTGGCTGGGGTCCCTGTAACAAAAGACAGATTAGTAAGATAAAAGCATACAAATTTATTTAGTATAAGGAACATAGGAACACTTCTTAGGAAATGAAGACCCTAAGAAGTGATTAAACCTAAGCATTTTTATGCTAGGTTTGACAAAAAGTGGGAAGACATGGACAGATGTGAAAGAACAGAGGTACAAGCTAAGTGTAGTAAGAAAGGAGAAACTTTCAAGACCTATTCATCTAGATCAGAGATAAAGATTCTCTTTTCCCCTTAGGCATAGGGAGGGCTCCTCTCACATGAAGATCTCTTGATCTGCTTCAGAAGGTCAGAAAATCCTTCCTGCACTATCTTCCATCTCTCAAATTCCTTTAGCTTGAAATATTCCATAAGCTAATGCGTGCATGCTGAGTCATGTCTGACTCTTTGTGACCCTGTGAACTGTAGTCCACCAGGCTCCTCTGTCCATGGAATTTTCCAGGCAAGAATATTAGAGTGGGTGCCTTTTCCTTTTCCAGGGGATCTTCCCCACTTGGAAATAGAATCTGCGTCTACTACGTCTCCTTCAGTGGCAGGCATATTCTTTACCATTGCACACCTGGGAAGCCCTCAATATGCCAGGGTGCCATATTCAGTAGTAACATGTCCTGAATCCCATCAGATGCTCCCTGTGCAGGAAATGGACCCCAGTGATTGGCTGGGCCCTTGTGCCGGCCCTAAAATTCTAAAGCAAGTTCAGGGCATCTGATAGGGTCTCTATTATCTATGTTTTCTCCATACCCATGCCTCATTGAGAAGGGATTAGGTCTATGGCCTGTTATTTTGTATATTCTATTCTCTAGTCCTTTATTTGATTGCTGACTGCAAAAGTAACAGTCTCAAAGCCCTGTCCTGAAATAACAGATCAGTCTTCAATCTAATACTTATTATAACAATTATCAACCATATTCAGACCTCTTAGAATGCTCCTTCTTTCATGGTTGCTGATGTATTTCTGTGTCAGGCATCCAGCCAGTGATGGCCAGAACGATGAGTCAGAGGCTGATGCTAGGTGATGAGTTCCAAGTTCCTTTGTGAGGTTTAGTTTTATTGTTTCTGTGGAATTGAATTCCTGACACTGAAGACGGCCTTCAACTCTTAGCTCATTGGTCAATTTGGGTGTGTGATAGTTTATTCTTTGGCCTATTGCTGTATCAGACTATTTCTTGTGACTTCCTTCTTCTTTTCACATCAGTCATAATGATCTCCATACATTTTCTAAACAAGATGCTTGCTCCTTGGAAGGAAAGCTATGACAAACTTGGTATATTAAAAAGCAGAGATATCACTTTGCCCACAAAGGGCCATATAGTCAAAGCTATGGTTTTTCCAGTAGTTATAATATGGATGTGAAAGTGGACCGTAAAAAAGGCTGAGCACCAAAGAATGGAAGCTTTTGAGTTGTGGTGCTGGAGAAGACTCTTGGGAGTCCCTTGGACAGCAAGAAGATCAAACCAGTAAATTCTAAAGGAAATTAACCCTGAATATTCATTGGAAGGACTAATGATGAATCTGCAGCTCCAATACTTTGGCCACCTGATACAAAGGGCTGACTCATTAGAAAAGACCCTATTGCTGGGAAAGACTGAGGGCAGGAGGAGAAAGGGATGACAAAGGATGAGACAGTTGGATGGCATCACCAACTCAATGGACATGAACTTGGGCAAACTTGGGAGATATTGAAGGACAGGGAAGCCTGACACCCTGCAGTCCATGGTGTCTCAAAGAGTTGGATACAACTTAGCAACTGAATAACAACAATAACAGAAGAGAAAGCTGTCCAAGACTTGGAAATGGACAAAAGAGATTACTGGGAGTCTTTTCATTTAGTACCAGGATTTGTCTAGCAGACCCGCTGTGGATGAACAGACACTGTGAAGGTGTATACCTTTGATTTGCAGAACAGACATAAACTTTCATAAAATGGTAACAGTGCATCATTCCTGTTAATGCTGATGCAAATGAATTTTATCCAGCTAAGAATATACATTTCTGTAAACTAAAGTCACATTTGAACTGTTTATTTGGATGTTACTGACTTCCTTATTGCTGATGAATTTATTAAATTGGGTTTATTTATGAGCTTATTCAATGACATGAATTTATTATTTAGACTTTCTTGATAGCCACAATTTTAACTTTAAAAAAAATTCACACTTCACAGTTTTACAGGTGTTATTTCTTTTTCCTGGATCATCCTTTCCAACCTAGTCTGCTTGGTTGCTTACCCATCTTTGTAGACCATGCTCATATATCCTCTCCTCCAAACTTTCCTCTCTCCAGGCCCAGAACTCTTCCAGCTGTTAATTGTTCAGACCCTGTTAGCACTCACTGGATTCTATTTTCATTGTTAAATTATATTACAATTATACCAAAGTATAATTGAAGTGTAAATTCAGTTAGAAAACATCAGATTTGCTGTCTTGCTCTTCTGCTCTTTGCTCCAGGTCTTCAAAGCAGGGTGGCTTTTACTAACCACACATTTACTTAATAGCTTTCCCTCATTCCTTCTAATTGAGTTAGAATTTCTCTGTGAAGCAAATTGACTTCTAGCTTTGGACTTATAGCTACTCGTAAGGTTATGTGGGGGGAAACAAGAATACCTGCCTCCCATT
Source organism: Bos indicus x Bos taurus (assembly GCF_003369695.1). Classification (NCBI taxonomy): domain Eukaryota; kingdom Metazoa; phylum Chordata; class Mammalia; order Artiodactyla; family Bovidae; genus Bos; species Bos indicus x Bos taurus. Next base: position 20,283,433 of record NC_040085.1, read on the forward strand.
TCTCAAATGGAAATTTAGGATTTTTGATGAGTGTCATAAGATACTTTATTGCTAGGATTCTTCAATATTTGAGGGGAGGATTTGAGGATTATAAAATGCAAAAAGTTCATGAAAGCAAAAAGGGATAGAAATTTTCTCAGAATGCAGAACAAAGTGTGAAGATGTCACAGCAAGCCATCTTTCCCTTTTCCCATCTCATACCTGCTCACCATCAGCAGTATGGATGTGAACTAGAGTGCTTTGTTGGATCAGAAATAAACTTTGTATAAGAGTGTTTATGGAGTTATTATAATTTTGATGTGTGTAATATCTTGTTAAAATATCTATCTTTGAACAAGACCATTGAATAATATCTTTGTCCCAGAAAATGCTGACTCCTAAAATATGGGCTATCCCATGTGACAGACAAAATCTGAAATTTTTCCAGTTAGAGTATCTTTAACATAAATTACTTTGGGACCACCAACCCTACTTTGTAAAATGAGTTTTGACTAGATTAATAGCATCTTTGATAATTATGTGCATATGTGTGGTAATTATATCCCAGCCACTAGACCAATGACTGTAAACTTCTCTGAGAATTTGATGAAAGCCATTGATTTGCTGTCCCCAAATGGAAACATACCAAGAAGAATCCATATAATTTCAGTGGGTTTGTTACTAGGAAGAGCCAATTTTTGCTCCATGTTGGATCTGCTTCTTCTATTTTAACCTTTGCTTTTTGCTGCTTTTGTTATTATAATCATGCTTAATGGTCTGCTCTTCTGCTTGACTATTCACAGAGAGACAATCTGACCCTGTCCACCTGTGACTGGCAGAAAAGAAATTAACACCTACCCACCCTGAAGCTGGCCATTCCCGGAAACATTTGTGAGACTTATGACCTTTTTACTTTACTTCCTCAGCTTCTCCACACCTCTCTGTTCTATTAAAAAACCAGATATCCCCCCAACAAGATGGTTCTTTTGAGACATTAGTTGGCCATCTTCTCCTCCAGCTTGCTTTCTGAATAAAGTTGTATTCCTTGCCTTAACACCTCATCTCTGATTCATTGGCCTATTGTGCAGCAAGCAGATAGACCTTGGACTTGGGAACATGGTTCACGGACTTCTTGAAGTCCCCAGGTTATAAGAAGCTGTTCTAGAGAACTTGACTCCCTTGACTGCATGGAAACTGGCTTTTTCACCTTCTACCATAATTGCTTAGCACAACATTTATCACATAGTAGGCATTCTATAAATGCTATTGAATAGATAAATACATGAATGAATGAATAAAATATGAGAAAAATTTTAACCATACAAAGCAGCATATGCTAAATGCCAAATGTGTGATGTAAATGAGTTAAGAGGAAGGGGTCATCATGGATTGGAGCCCAGCAGCTTCTCAGTGGCCATGAACGGAACTGGGACATAAACACAGGGCAGATTGTCACCAAGTGGCAAGAAGTGAGAACAAAGTTTCAGTGGATGGAATGTGCATGGCATATTCCTGGAACTGTAAGTGGCTACATATGACTACTACTAAGAGAACAAGTAAAGTGAGTGATATCAGATGAGCCTAGAAAGTGGGGCACAGGTCAGATTATGAAGATTGTGTGCTTGAAATTGAGCAAGACCTTGCAGAATCCTCCGGGTACAAAAGTCTTTCCGTTTCTTGTTTGCAGAACTTCCCCCTTTCCAAAGAGCAGATGCAGACAGTTACTAATTAGAGAAGTGGGGAAATGGAGAAACGAAAGAAAAGCAGTCAAGAAATAAGTCCCTGCACAGCAAGAGAAAGAGAACACTTTAATAGAGAAAAAAAAGGAAGTTGGAGGGCTATAATAAACAAAGAGTCCATGGCTTTTCATTGGCAGAATCCTTGCCAGGAAAGTCCTGGCTAGCCCTGCTAGGCTCTGCTCTGTTCACAGGGTGTGAGAGCTCCCTCTTCTGGTCTTCCAGTTCTATTTAATTGAGAATGTGTGTGTGTGTGCCTGCTAAGTCGCTTCAGTCGGGTCCAACTCCGTGCGATGCTATGGACCAACGCCTGCCAGGTTCCTCTGTCCATGGGATTCTCCAGGCAAAATACTGGAGTGGGTTGCCATGCCCTCCTGTATTGTTTACTAATTTTTTACAACTGTTAATAATTTCTTTAAAATTCATTTTCTTCCTATACTGCTTTGAACCATCATCATTTAACATTTTAATAAAAACAAATTTTAAAGAATTTTAAAAGTGAGGTATTCGTGAAAAATTATTGTAGGAGAGCTGAAAAGACAATCCTAAAATATGACTCTAGAATACACCAGTATTATCTAGAATACACCAGTTTATCTAGAATAAACCAGAATACACCAGTACATTTTAAAGCAGTATTTATCAAGTAAGAAAAACAATATGTTTCCCATATGTAAATTGATCATTGATGAAGAACTATTACCACCAGAAAACTGAATTCACCTCTTGGTGGATGTGAGGTGAGTGTAATCTCCTCGGTTCTATCTTGTCACAACAAAAATTTGTAGCCACGGACATTAAAGCCCTCAGCATGTCACAGCTCTCAGACAGACCATGTTACAGCTCTCAGCTCTCAGATAGACTGTGTTACAGCTCTCAGCCCTCGGACAGACCGTGTTATAGCTTTCGGACAGATCAGTGTTACCGCTCTGTGTTTTATTTAGAAAATAAAAGGAAAATATATCCTTGAGGCTTTAGGGCATACCGACCCAAAAGACGCGGAGAGCGAGCCCCAGCCCTTTGGCTCCTCTTTTTATCTGTTTTTTCCTCCCCTTGGGCGTGCCCTATGTAAAGTGGGCTAGCCAGGATGCTGTTTGTTCTACCTGAGGTCCTCAGTCCCATCCTTGGACTTTCCTTTGTTCTATTTTCACGGGCTTTTCTGTTCCTTGTATTTTAGCCTCCGCCATTCTGGACTCCTGTTTCCTATTCTAACTACCTAACATGGATGTCAAGCCAAAAGACACAATCAAGGCAAAGATCAGGAGCAGGAAAGATTTATTACTTGCAGCAAGGAGCCTGGTGGACTACAGTCCATAGGGTCGTAAAGAGTTGGACACGACTGAAGCAACTTAGCACGCACACAGCAAGTTAGGAACACACCAGAGATTTTTCCCAAAGCAGTCTCCACAAACAGCATAAAAGGGGAAGTTTTAAGCTAAGGGTACTTGCATATTACTAAGCGGCTTGAGCAGAGAATTTGGTGTAGAACTGGGGAACTGTTGATAGAGTCCAAGCTTTAGTTGACTGAAGTCAGGACGGTCAACAGCATCTTTCTGTCCTGCATCTGGAACTCAAAAGACTTTATCAGATTGTTATGTATGTCCTTTGAAGAGGAACTGAGACACTGTTTTATTGCTGAACAATTATTTCTTGATTGCTTTCCCTTTGTTCCCTTACTTCCCTTAAGATCTTGTGGCCAAGTCTAGACTACAAAATGCCTATGGCTAAAATGGTTTCTCTTCTGTTAAGAAAGCCCTTCCTGGTTCTCTTTCTCTGGGGACTCCCTATCCTATCTGCTTTTAGAACTATTGTTAATACTAATCTCTTGTCAGTTTGGTTGGTAAAGTTCTTTATCTCCCAGGGTTCTGCTCATTCCCAAGTAGGCTGAAAACACTGCAAAGCTGAGGAGCTCTTTGGAACATGATGACCAATCTAGATTCACTGGCCACTCATTGAGGCCCGAGTTCTAGGAAGGTGTTGCTGAGAGGAAAATTTGTTTCCTTTTTCCCTTGGAACTTAACTGGTACAATAATTATATTATATGAGATATTGACAGGAGAACAAATAAATGTTTAATAACACGTATAATAGCAGAGACCCGGAAAGCTCAGTAACTCACCAAAATGGCTGATGCCATCACCTTAAACACCATCTTTAGTTAAAAATGAAAGGAGATGTTGAGGTTGAGGAATCTATGGAAGATGATCAAGAAAAACACAGTAAACAAGGATAAGGTTGTTTTGCAGATTTACTATTGCCTTCTCCATCGGTAAGTTTCTAGAGTATGAGTCGCCACCACCCACCTTCCTGGTACAGCAGGAAGACACTCTTACAAATGGAGATTTCCCTTTTACCTGTAATTGTCTCTTGTGTGCATTCTAAGTTGCTTCAGTTGTGTCTGACTCTCTGCAACCCTATGGACCATAGTCCACCAGGCTCCTCTGTCCGTGGGATTCTCCAGGCTAAAATACTGGAGTGGGTTACTATGCCCTCCTCCAGGGGACCTTCCTGACCCAGGTATTGAACCCATGTCTCTTCTGTTTCCTTCATTGGCAGGCGGGTCCTTTACCACTAGCTCCACCTAGGAAGCCCAAATGTCTCCTACAAAAGAGTTAAAAAAATAACTTCTATTTGGTTTTCAGAATGTCTCTCATATCTGCTGATTCTTAAAAAATAACCAGGCTAAAATGATCCCTATGCCAAAGAGGCATATTTCAGGGTGGAAAATTCTGCTTCCTTACAGCATGCAAACTAATTTAAAATATCAGCTAATTTAAAATTTTTATATTATTGTTGTTCTGTCACTCAGTCATGTCCAACTCTTTGTGACCCCATGGACTGCAGCACTCCAGGCTTCCCTGTCCTTCACCATCTCCCAGAACTTGTTCAAACTCATGTCCGTTGAGTCAGTGATGCCATCCAACTATCTCGTCCTCTGTCATCCCCTTCTCCTCCTGCCTTCAATCTTTCTCAGCATCAGGGTCTTTCCTAATGAGATGTCTCTTCACATCAGGTGGCCAAAGTATTGGAGCTTCACCTGCAGCATCAGTCCCTCTAATGAATATTTAGAGTTGATTTCCTTTAGAATTGACTGGTTTGAACTTCTTGTAGTCCAAGGGACTTTCAAGAGTTTTCTCCAACACCACAGTTCAAAAGTATCAATTCTTCAGCATTCAGCCTTCTTTGTGGTTCAATTCTCACATTCATATGTGCCTACTAGAAAAACTATAGCTTTAACTAGACAGACCTTTGCCAGCAAAGTAATGTCTCTGCTTTTTATTATGCTGTCTAGGTTTGTCAAGGTATAAAAATGTTTATACCTTGGTCTTTTTCTAGTTGTTTCAAAGTTTGAGTCATTTGTTGATGCTGGAGACTGAATAATAGTGTTTAGTATTTCTCCTTCACATACCTGCCCTGGGCATAATTATATGACATGAACATTTCTCTTACCCTTTGTCTCTATCCCCTATTTAGCAAACAGAACTACTGTGGACATTACTTACTTCTGTCTTCAACATTTCCTTCTCCCATATACTTCCTCTTTCCTTCAACAGAGTGTAAGTCTTAAGCCTCACTCTTGAACAGAATTTCATTTTAAAGTCCTCTAAGGGTCAGGAAGCAATAGTTAGAACTGGACATGGAACAACAGACTGGTTCCAAATAGGAAAAGGAGTCCGTCGAGGCTGTATATTGTCACCCTGCTTATTTAACTTATATGCAGAGTACATCATGAGAAACGCTGGACTGGAAGAAACACAAGCTGGAATCAAGATTGTCGGGAGAAATATCAATAACCTCAGATATGCAAATGACACCACCCTTATGGCAGAAAGTGAAGAGGAACTCAAAAGCCTCTTGATGAAGGTGAAAGTGGAGAGTGAAAAAGTTGGCTTAAAGCTCAGCATTCAGAAAACGAAGATCATGGCATCTGGTCCCATCACTTCATGGGAAATAGTTGGGGAAACAGTGGAAACAGTGTCAGACTTTATTGTTTTGGGCTCCAAAATCACTGCAGATGGTGACTGCAGCCATGAAATTAAAAGACGCTTATTCCTTGGAAGGAAAGTTATGACCAACCTAGATAGCATATTCAAAAGCAGAGACATTACTTTGCCAACAAAGGTCTGTCTAGTCAAGGCTATGGTTTTTCCTGTGGTCATGTATGGATGTGAGAGTTGGACTGTGAAGAAGGCTGAGCACCGAAGAATGGATGCTTTTGAACTGTGGTGTTGGAGAAGACTCTTGAGAGTCCCTTGGACTGCAAGGAGATCCAACCAGTCCATTGTGAAGGAGATCAGCCCTGGGATTTCTTTGGAAGGAATGATGCTGAAGCTGAAAGGCCACCTCACATGAAGAGTCGACTCATTGGAAAAGACTCTGATGCTGGGAGGGATTGGGGGCAGGAGGAGAAGGGGACAACAAAGGATGAGATGGCATCACTGAGTCGATGGATGTGAGTCTGAGTGAACTCTGGGAGTTGGTGATGGACAGGGAGGCCTATCGTGCTGCAATTCATGGGGTTGCAAAGACTCCGACACGAGTCAGCGACTGAACTGAACTGAACCTTACAATGGCAACCCACTCCAGTGTTATTGCCTGGGGAATCCCAGGGACGGGGGAGCTTGGTGGGCTGCCATCTATGGGGTCGCACAGAGTGGGACACGGCTTAGCGACTTAGCAGCAGCAGCAGCAGCAGCAGCAGCAACCTTACCTTATATTTCTGCCAAGTGAACATGATTATTAGCAGATAAACTGATTTATGTTCATATCTTCTACTTGATATTTTATTCATCAGGAAACATATGACCTTAACTCATCTAAAATGCAGTACCCTCCTTACAGATACTTTTAATGAAACCTAGAGAGAGCAGACAATTGCTGGGCATTTGTCATGTTTGTTTTCTCAAAGTTAAAATACCAAGTCAAAGGATGAGGAAGGAATAAAATCATTGTTGACTGAGCACCTGCTATGTGCCAGGAACATGCTAAATATTTTATACCTAATCAGCTTTGGCCACACCCACCAATCTGGGTGGAACTCAACATGTCCCCACCATCAAAGCCTACGTCACATCTTATCCCCTGCTTAGTGCATAAATAGTTATACATTCATCACACACAGAAACCTATTACACACAGGAGACAGACACATGTAACATACTTTAAACCTATAAACAGTACAAATCACATTTAAGCATAAGCTATATAACACACACTTAAAACACCTGTACTAATCACACAACACATACTCTGTATACATACATACATGCCATACACATTGGAATGATATAATTTATTTAGGGATGGGAAGATCATTCAGTTTGCAAAGGTATAAGGAGAATCCATATCAGGAAAATTCCTAGGATAGTAAAAAAAGAGATGCCATATGTGCAGAATCTTAAAAAAAAAAAAAAAAAAAAAAAAACAGAAGAAAATCAGATAAATGAGAGGGGAAGGGTATTCCAGTCAGAGAAGCAACATGGGCAGTTATGAGAGCAAGAAACCACGTGAAAAATGCTAAGTAGTTGAAAAACGTTGGTACATAAACATAAGGGCTCTTGATGTAGGCGGGGCCACCACTTGGGAGCACTGAACACTGAAAGCTGTGGCTGTGGGTGGACTTTCTAGTTGCTGATATCTTCTAATAACCGCATGTCCTCTATGCCATCAACAAACCCATTCCTGCTGCAATGGAATTCAATGTAGCTGTAGCTCTTGTAATCTTTGTAATTGCCTCTGCTGTTCTTCCGGATGCACTTGAGTACCTCGAAGGGATATGTGGCCCATATATATACATTTCTGTGGCGGTCTCCCCAGTTCCTCATGCATATATGTACAATTTTGTGCCATAAGGTATAGATGAAGATGTGATAGTTCTTATTTTTTGGAATGCCTCTTTCCCTCATCAGATCATTGCATTTGTACTTGCTAAATTCCCAATTTGTGCTCAGGTGGTGCTGTTTCATAAATTCCCTCCAGGAAAGGTTCTGGCTGTGTACAAGGAACCCACATAGAGGAAACAGCAGAGCCAACAGAGAGCCTAGGGTCTTTAGAGTGGATGCCATTTCAGTCACCAGGACCACCTGTGGATCCACAGGGACGAGAGAAGAAAGCATTATCTCAACACTGCCCTAAGAGCTGAGCTCCACCTTAAAATTCCTTTCTCTGTCAGTGTAGGCACCTGGACCCAATTTTACCATTTGGTTTCCAGGCTGGAAGATAAGTCTCATTAGATAATAAAGTTTACAAGAAATGAAAATATGCTACAGCCTGTCTGAGACAAGAGCAAAGTTGTAAAAAACTAATGAAGTTTATTTTGACAGTTCCAAATACCTCTTGTCTGCCCTCTCTTCTACCTGAATTAAGGAACTTATTTCCCTTTAGCTAACTGTTTTGCATCCAGATCAATTCATAAAGGAGTGTATATCCTTAAAAAATGGGATTTTAAGCTTTATGTTTGTGAATTGCAAAAGGTTGTCACCTTTAAAGGGTATGCAGGAGTTGAATAGAGATTTGGGAGATATTTTCTCAGCAGGAGGCTTTGGTTCCCTGAAATCCTAGGCTGCAGCTACAGTGACTCTGAAAGATGTTGCTTCCCAGGATCTTGTCTTCCTTATGACACTTCCCCAAAGCCTGTGAAACAGGCTATCACTTCTGACTACACACACCCCTTCTCAGAAGCCATTTCCCTAATTATTGTCATTATAAATGATCTTGATCTGTTGTTAAGAACGTCATCACAATGAGCTCCAATTTTGAACTATTGTTTCTAATCAATCAGGTACCAAGATTGAAACTGCCCACACAAGAGCTACTGTGTTCAAAATTAGGACAGAGAGTTGCTTGAAAAAGTCTCCCCTTTAAACTAGCTCTCTGCCCTCATTTACCATGAGGACTACATCTGGCCCTGTGGAATGTCTATCCTAGTTCTCAACTCTGAGCATGATGCCCCAAAATGGGCCTAATCATCCGTCCCTCACACTTGTGAGAGTCTTATGAGATATATGCATTGAGAGCATTTGTGAGAATGTCAAGTGCTACATCAAACACAGCATAAGGGATAGGTGCCTTCTCTTTTGTGATACCCTATCCCTGGCTCAGAAGGCCTAAATAGGTTGAGAAGACCAGGATTCAAGCTGCTTCAGTGTATAGTTGGCCCTCTGTATCCACCTGTTCTGCACCCAGGGATTCAACAAACCACAACCATAAATTAAAAATATATATATATAAAAAATCCAGAAAGTTCTAAAAAGTAACACTTGAATTTGCTTTGTGCTGTCAGCTAATTCCATAGCATTTATATTGTACTTACAGCTATTTACATAAAATTTAAATTGTATTAGGTATTATAAGTAATGTAGAGATGATTCAGATATATAGATTAAATGCAAATGCTATGCCATTTTATATAAGGGACTTGATGCCTGGATCTTGGTATCCTGGGCATGGGGGTCCTGGACCAATACTCCATAGATATCAAGGGACAATGATATTATGCTTAGGAAGATTGAGGAGGAAGCCGGAGGGGTAGAAGAGTGGGGAGAGGCTCTAAGAATTGTATCAATGCGATTCATACAGAATTGAATTCAGGTCATTGGTACTTACAAGTTGGATCACTGTCTGTTCTTAATCCCACCATCTTAATTTCCCCGTCCAGCAGGGCCTTTCCCTCCAAGCATCCTCAGTACCAGCCCTTCTAACCATAACTCACCCTATTTAGATGCAACACTCCTGTCACTGGTCGAAGTGGGGATCAGTTTATGGATCTGAAGAGCAGAGTGTGTCTTTCCCCTTTCGTTAGAGCCAAGAAATCTCAAAAGTGAAGGAAAGATGGAAGGAATAGCAGTGGGAGGTACAGCACTCCAATTACTTGGCAGTAGTTGTGGGGAGGGGGGTAAGACAGACTTACTATGAGAACCAGTTCCTGTATTTTCTCATCTAGAACACTTGGGTTCACTCTGAGAATAGCCTGGAGCAAAGGAGTCAAACTTCAAAGACTGACCTGTGGGCATTAAGAAATTATAAGGCCCTGGATAACCCCAGAGGGGGGTTTCAGGAGACAACCAGAGATTTGGCTCCTAAACTGGTTTCCCAACAAAATTCTAGGAGAAATTCCCTAGATGGTTACGATCCAGGGGAATTTAAGTGAGGGAAACTGCACCTGAAATTGTAAACTTCTGGACTTTCATTGAGAATTGAAAAGTATCTAGTCAAAGGCACATTTTGCAGATAAAGTGAGATCCTCAAATGTGTTTTCTATTAACATTTTTCTTCAAGGGCTGTTTCTAGCTAAGTCTCCTGGGCTGAATTTCTCACTGGGCCACCTTGTTATCAGAGTATCACGAAGTGTAGCAGAATATACCACCCAAAGTATGCCTCTGAGGGGAGTAACATTTGCCTCCCCAGAATATGTCTCTTTGGCAGGTGGATTATTTTGAGCTGAAAACAATCAAGGTCCAAAAGATTTTGAAAGAACATTTGACCTTCTCCCTAACTACCTAAAAGAGTTATGGACAAAGAATATCACCTGCCATTCCAGGAAACAAAGGATGGTGAGGCCATCAAGCCAGCAGTCATTGCAGTAGTTGAATTCAGGATGGAGATAAACAGGATACAGGCCTAGATAGGTAAGGTGTATATCAGGGAAAGATTTTGGTGAGTCTAGACTCTTGCATCTTTCTGTACAAGGAAAAGTGCTAAATTTGTTAAACTTGAGTTGCCTGGTTTTTCTTTAATTGACAGTAATCTCTTGATGTTCCAACTATTTGTGGCTTTTTTGGGGGAAAGTTCCTATATATCCTGGTTCTTCCCTTACTTCTGCAAAACAGTCCCTCAGAGCTGAGAGGCTGTCTCCCAAGCTTAAGTCCTCAGTAAGTCCACTGAACAAAACATAATTCTCAACTTTTAGATTGTGAATTTTTTTTCAGTCAACAGAATGTAGATAGAAGACTTATTTCAGGAAGAGAGCTATCACCATGGATAATTATAGTATAACATGAACTGGATGTGTAGACAGGGAGGTCTGTTAAATTTTTTTCTCTGTTCCCATGATCTCTGCAAGGTTTAACAAATATTTGTTGACCAAATGTTTGCTCCTTTCAAATTCTGCTGAATTGCTCCCTTCCCTTTGTAGTCCCCAAATACTATCCCCAACTTTTGCTTCTAGCTAAAAATGTTATTTGAAGTAGCAGCTTGGTCCATTTATCAAGTTTTAATCAGCTTTCCTGGGTATCTCCTATGCATATGGGAAATATCCATGTTGTTAAGCTTCTGTTTGTTTTTTGTTAAAAAAAATTAATAAATAGAAATCTCATTTAAATGGAGTCAGGAGACCAGAAGGGGAAGCTTTCACACTCTACAAGGATAGCAGAGCCAGTGGGAAGAAGAAAGATTGCCTCTTCTGGCTCAGATCTTAAGAGACTGTTGCAATTCAGCCAATGAAAAGTCACATGCTCTTTGCTTACTGTAGCCCTCTCAACTTCTTTTTCTCCTCTATAAAAGAGTTCTCCTCTCCATTTTTGCTGAGGATTTGCATGTGGCTTACCATGGTTGCCTCCCCAAAATTACAATTCTTTGCTGATCCCAAATAAACTTTTTTTTTTTTTTTTTTTTGCTGGAAAAAAGCCTGGTGGTCTGATTGTCTTAGGGCAACACTTACCTTTGTTAATTTATTTTTTATGACAGAGGGGAACACAGACAGAACCTAGAAGGTAGAAGAAAAATTATTTTTCTTGTCCTAGAGTTAGAATATTTAGTTATATCCAGAATATTTAGTTATATCTTATCTTCAAAACTTGTTAGTAGCAATGCCATCTTCTTTCTTCTCTCTTTTTGGCCATGCGGGTTGACTTCAGTTCAGTTCAGTTGTTCAGTTGTGTCTGACTCTTTGCGACCCCATGGAATGTAGCACACCAGGCTTTCCTGTCCATCAACAACTCCCAGAGTTTACTCAAACTCATGTCCATTGAGTTGGTGATGCCATCCAACCATCTCATCCTCTGTCTTCCCCTGCTCCTCCTGCCTTCAATCTTCCCCAGCATCAGGGTCTTTTCAAATGAGTCAGTTCTTCACATCAGGTGGCCAAAGTATTGGAGTTTCAGCTTCAGCATCAGTCCTTCCAATGAATATTCAGGACTGATTTCTTCTAGGATGGACTGGTTGGATCACCTTGTGGTCCAAGGGACTCTCAAGAGTCTTCTCCAACACCACAGTTCAAAAGCATCAATTCTTCAGTGCTCAGCTTTCTTTATAGTCCAACTCTCACATCCATACATGACTACTAGAAAAACCATAGCTTTGACTAGACAGACCTTTGTTTCCAAAGTAATATCTCTGCTTTTTAATATGCTGTCTAGGTTGGTCATAACTTTTCTTCCAAGGAGGGTTGACTTGCAGGATCCCAATTCCTCCACCAGGGATCTAACCCATACTCCCTGCAATGAAAGCTCAGAATTCCAACCACCGGACCACCTGGGAATCCCCTTGTTTCTTCTCTTCAAATGGGAAATAAGTCATCAGAGTTAGATGGGGACATGTTGGTATTTACAGAAACTCTGGTGCAATTTAAGCCCTAGCTCATTATTCCCCTGAATAATGGGGAATTGGGCACCAATAGACTGGAGAGGGGTTGTCTCAGGGAACATTGTAAATCCAACTACTCTCTAGTTCTTTGGGTGAATGAAGAGGGGGAGTAAAAAGGCAAGAATTCTGGGCACCTGGGTATGGAGGACTTGAGAGATGATTCTAAGAAAAGATAAAATGGCCATCATGTTCCCATACATTTCAAGAGATCCCAGCAAGTTAGTGGTATCCACTGATGACCTAAATCAAGCAGTGGCTCAAGGAGTGTAGGAGCTGGAGGGAGACACTACTAGGGCTCATATGTGATGCTGCAAACCGCAAAAGACCCATTTTATGTCTTCTAATAGCTCTTTTTCTGGGAAAAATCCCAAGTTAAATTGTTCTAAGAAGTCAAATGAGGGGCAGTAGTTTCTCTTCCGGAGAAGGCAATGGCAACCCACTCCAGTACTCTTGCCTGGAAAATATCATTGACAGAGGAGCCTGGTGGGCTGCAGTCCATGGGGTCGCTAAGAGTCCGATGCGACTGAGTGACTTCACTTTCACTTTTCACTTTCATGCATTGGAGAAGGAAATGGCAACCCACTCCAGTGTTCTTGCCTGGAGAGTCCCAGGGACGGTGGAGCTGCTGGGCTGCCGTCTATGGGATCGCCCAAGTCGGACTGACGCGACTTAGCCGCAAAAGCAGCAGTTTCTCTTCAGTTTTCACGTGCTTCACTACCGTTAACTCAAAATAAAGTGAATGAAAGTGAAGTCACTTAGTCGTGTCCGACTCTTTGCGACCTCATGGACTGTAGCCTACCAGGCTCCTCAGTCCATGGGATTTTCCAGGCACGAGTACTGGAGTGGGTTGCCATTTCCTTCTCCGGGGGATCTTCCTGACCCAGGGATTGAACCCAGGTCTCCTGCATTGCAGGCAGACGCTTTACAGTCTGAGCCACTGGGGAAGCTCAAAACAATCCACATGGCAAAGTAGCACGTCTTATGAAGGACTCTTCTGAACCCCTAATTTTTTTAACAGGGGGGCAATCTAGCAGTGTAAACATAAAATGTGCTAACAGGGTAAATCCTATGGGTTCACACCACACACACACACACGAATACATGAAAGGGTAACCACGTGAAGTGGTAAATATGTTAATTTGATTATAGTGATTATCTCAGGATATATATGTAAACCAAATCAAGTTGTACATCTGAAATATAAACAATATATGTCAGCTACAATTCAAATGCTTTCAGTTCAGTCCTTTCACACATACACATACACTCTCCTTCTTTAGTAGCTAATGTCTTTATACATCTCTGTTCCCCAATTTGCTTCTAAATATTCAAAGGGAGAATGCATGAGAATTATCTTAAGAGGAATCATTCCCTCTGAAGCAGATGAAACAAAGCTTTGTGTGTCGTGGTCACTAATATGATGGGCTTTAGTCTTGACCAGAGTTTATGAAGATATTAAAGCATGTGCATGTTTATAAACTAGAGAAGAATTAAAAGAGGATAGGAGGAAAAAATAATCTCACACACAAGAACAAAGTCTTCTTAAATACCTGGAATTGAAATGATCTTATTTTCTTTATTATAAGGAACATATGAAAAATCTTTCAGTCAGGAAGAGTGAAGGAGTCTTAATGATCTAGCACATGTTAATACTCTGACTTACTAGGGTGACTCAAAAGTTTGGGAAGGGGAAAAGAAAATTCCTTGTATCATTTCTTGATCTTATTAGATCCAAATACAGCTAGTTTGCCACATAATACAGATAGAGCTCTCATGTTGCGAGTATATATTTCCAACTTGTTAATGCTTCTCCCAAGAGCTGACTTTTAGGAATAACAAAAGCCATGTATTAAAACTTTCAAAACTCCTTGTGCTGAAGTGGGGAAAGCACTGAATGAGTAGCCTGTTAAACTAGACTTTTGTCTTAGCTTTTCTACTAACTTTTCAGTCTTAGCAAATCCCTTCACTTTGAGCTTTTGTATACTGTAACACTAGGACCAGCATCCCAAGGGTGCCATGGTATTAGAATGAGATAGCTTAGATGAAAGGACCTTGAAATTCTTGAAATTCTATGTAATGACTAAATTCCAGATGATAAGATCAAAGATAGCAAAGCTGACCAATATTATAAAAGAAAGCATATTACAGAAGAGCCCAGATTCATTATAAGTTTGTGTCTCATCTTTCTCTGTCATGCAATGTGTTTAACAGAATGGGTTATATAAAGAAGAAAAAAACAAAGAATCAGGGGAGTCGGCCTGGGACAGCTCAAATGCTTACTCATTACTATTTAAGGAGTAAGTTAAGGGCCAGCTGCTGGGCCATAACCCCTGTTGAGTGGTATCTACTTGTCAAAGTGCACAGGCACTTCCGGGTTACCCTCACAGGCAATGACAACACGTCTGGTGCTGGCCTTGGCCCGGTATCTGCAGTTGGGAGCCCTGGAGCTTCCTGTCTCCCTGCAGTCTGTGACCCTCACTACACCCTCATGGCAGTTCATCTGGCCATTCTTGCACTGAATGTTGGTGGTGCTGCAGATACTACGGATGTTCCAAAGATCTTCATGAATGAAAGTGTTGAAGCGCTTGCACTGATGTGAAGTCATCTTCCGTCTTTGCATCATCAAATTGCAGTAGCTGTCATTGCCTCCTGTCTCATCAGGGTCCACATGTTGCCTCAGGAATCGTTGGTACATGCGATCCTGGCCATAGGAGGGCTGTACCAGCCCTAGCCCCAGCAGGGTCAGCAGCAAGAGCAGAAGAAAGGCCTGGGTCCTCTGGAGAGCCATCACTGCCTTGGAGATGCCTAGAGAAGACCAAGGGGCAAGAAAAATCATCCCAGGTTCAATAGGAAGTGAGCAACCCAAAGCAGCAAGGAGAAATTTTGGAGCAACAGACAGGGCCTTTTTCTACACCTGCAGTTTAAGATTTAGGCCCAGCTGAGTTCCTAGTTTGATACATATGGTTACTACTGTCCTTTGTTTTCAAAGATGCTGCTTCATGATGGTGGATCACACTGTGTGTGATTATAACGCTGATGAGGGATTTGCATCTTATTCCACCTACAGCCTATCCTTAACAATAACGATCAGGATTAAACATAACTATCATTCGTTTAAATGCCACCTTCTCTGTTCACAACCACGTTTTGCCTGTGCACAGAAAGACCCAAAGCTCTGTGTCACATTGCTGTGTCTGCTGCTGCAGATATGCGATACGGAGTTAGGAGAGGGAAGTGAAGGAGTTGTGGGAAGCAGGGTGGCAGGAAGAAATGATGCTCAATTTACTCCTCACCCCAGGACCACTGGATGCAACTTCTGAAGATACACTTAGCACTTGGGTAAGAGCTTCATCACCACAATGTACTTTGCGTTGTCTGTCCCAAAACTAAGTGTGCACAATTCTGTCTCCTTTCTCTCATTCTGCTTCTTTGTGACCAACAACATGGTTTAGCAACATGACTAGCTACAGAGAAGATTTTACTTTTCAAACAAGAGCATGGATGGCCTCAGTCACAGTAACCAACTGATTTAGTAAGACAAAGAAAAACACTATGAACAGAGTTCAATGTAGACATCCATGGGTGCCTCTCAAAGTTCCACCTACAACAGAAAATTAAATGATCTCCAAATCCTTCCAACACATACTTTTTGGTTAGAGCTTGCCCCAAAGGCTTTCTCCACTGAACACGATGATCTCAGTAAGAACTTCTTTTGATACGGTGGTCCCAAGGACCTAGTTCTGCCACACTAACTGTATGGCCTTGGGAAAATTACTTAACCTCTCTCAGTATATTTCTCAAAAGTAAAATAAGCATAAAGGTAATACCTACCTCTAGGAATGTTGTGAAGAAATGATAAAATCAATGTAAAGTGCTTATCATAATGCCTAGCCTATGCTAAGTGTTCAGTAGGGGTCGGCAATGATTATTTTTAGCATTTCCATTTTTTCTTGGTTTCCTTTATTCTCTTCATTCTGCTAAAATGACAACTATACTTAATTGCACATGTTATAGACACCCTCCCTCTTATACTGTAGAGAACCTATATTCCCAAGACATTAGAAGGCTTTTTTTGCAGCTGAAATATCTCAGCTACTAGGATTTATGCTGTGTACCTACACGAATGTTTCCTCTTCAAAGTGCATGGAATTTTCTTCCTTGCCTGTCGCTCTTTTTCTAAGGACTTGACTATTTTGAGTTCTTTTTCTCTTATCCTTGCAAAGTCAGCAAAACATACTGGAATAGGATTTCAATTTCACAAATGATTGACCTAAGATAAAATGACTTGCCTGTGATTAATACTTCATTCTAAATAGCTTTTTGGTTGTGAGAGAACAGGAGATCAAGAGCAAAAAATACTAGGAAGGGCTGGCTACTCAGCTGCTAGCTCCATCAGCAAGTGGAGAAGCAACTTGTCTCATTGCCACATGATTTCCTGGGAAAGTGTCATTTGTTCTAACACCAGGGCTGAGTATGTGATAATAATGCTCTAAGCTGATGCTTGGAGATGTGAGGTTTCAAAAAAATTTTTTTCATTTATTTAGCTGTAGTTGTGGTGCAGTTCCGGTACTGAGCAGTACCACTGCTCAGTAGCTGTGGTGTGTGGGCTTAGATGCTCTGGGCCACGTGGGATCTTAGTTACCTGATCAAGGATCAAATCCCCATCCGCTTCATTGCAAGGTGAATCTATTAACCACTGGACCACCAGGGAAGTCCCTGGAGATGTGAGTTTTCACAACTATGATGTGATCAATATAGTAATGGTCCAAGCCTTTGACCTTCCCCATCGAGACCATAGGATTTCCCTGGTGGCTCAGTGGTAAAGAATCTGTCTATAATGCAGGAGATGCTGGTTCAATGCCTGGGTGGGGACGAGCCCCCTGGAGAAGGAAATGGCTATGCATTCCAAAATTCTTCCAGAATTCATAGGATTCTCTGGAAATCATATGGACAGAGGAGCCTGGAAGGCTACAGTCCATGGGGCTGCAGAAAAGTCGAACACCACTTAGCGACTAAACAACAACAGTCAAGACCATAAGAGGGCAAGAGTCTGTTTGGAAGCCCCCTTTACCTCAACAGATGGTACTGGTTGGAGAACCCGAGAAAGAGTTCTAGTAGTCTACTACTACTACTACTACTAAGTCTCTTCAGTCGTGTCCGACTCTGTGACCCCATAGACGGCAGCCCACCAGGCTCCCCTATACCTGAGATTCTCCAGACAAGAACACTGGAGTGGGTTGCCATTTCCTTCTTCAGTGCATGAAAGTGAAAAGTGAAAGTGAAGTCGCTTAGTCGTGTCCAACTCTTAGTGAGCCCATGGACTGCAGCCCACCAGGCTCCTCCGTCTTCTCCAGGCAAGAGTACAAGAGTGGGTTGCCATTGCCTTTGCCAGTAGTCTACTAAGCACTGGAAATTTCTTGCTTCCTAAGGGCTTTTTTTACTTTATAATAGTAAGACAAATTTTCCAAAAGAGTTTTGGAAAATTCTTCTTCCTACTTTGGAGAGAAATGACAATGTTTTCAATTTTGAAATAGATGAAACTTTGACCTACTCTTCCATCCCTTCCTCCATAAATTGAATACTTTCTGTGAGGCTGGGCTCTGTGTGATACCAGGACACCAGCCTCTAACCCAGGTATTGAGGAAACAGGACTTTTGGTCCATCTCAGGACATGTAGGCATCAGGGGAGGCCACCATGGGGAATACTGTGACCATGATAGTCATTCATAAGATGGCAAAAATAATGATGCATAATTGTAGTTTATTAACTACACTCTAAATAAGATATCCAGGTCTCTGTTGATTAAATTAGGTAACACCAAATTCATAGATTAATTAGCATATTTTACAAAGACTGTCTGTTAACTTAGGCTTTTATTTACTTGAAGTGAAGTGAAGTAAGTGGCTCAGTTGTGTCTGACTCTTTGCGACCTCATGGACTGTAGCCTACCAGGCTTTTCTGTCCATGGGATTTTCCAGGCAAGAGTACTGGAGTGGGTTGCCATTTCCTTCTTGAAACCATATCAAATTGAAGAATAAAGGATAAGCTTGGAATTTTTCTAATACCTCCCCAAGACCTCAGAGTTGCCAGGCATCAGTTGATAAAGGAAAAGATTAAAGAGAAAATAAGGTAGTAATCAATTTTTTGATCTTTATATGAAATAACCATGAGAATATCCTGGGAGTGTTCCATTCAAAGCACTATCAAATTTCTTCCTGCTTAAGGGAAGAGGTGGCTACCCTGAATGGATTTTGTTATTTATGCAGGATTTCAAATGTGTTCATGTGTGTGTGTGAGAGAGAGAAGGAAAGAAAATGTAATTAATCTATTGGTATTTAGTCCCAAAGGGCTTCCCAGGTGATGCAGTGTAAAGAATCTGCCTGCCAATGCAGAAGACACAAGAGATGTGGGTTTGATTCCTGGATTGGGAAGATCCCCTGGAGGAGGAAATGGCACTGGAAAATTCCATGGACAAAGGAGACTGGTGGGCTACAGTTCACAGGATCCCAAAGAGTGGGATATGACTGGATGACTAACACACACACCCCTTCACAGAAAGGTAAAGTGCACCCCCTGAATGCCTGAAAAGGAACTGACTGATAAGGAAAGAGGCATTGCTCTACCATCCAACCCTCTCAGGTGAACAGAGAAAATGCAGAAAGATCAATAGACCAAGAATCAGTGAGAAGACTTTGATTCTTACTGATTTGAGAGACTTTTTATTTATGAAGCATATTGTAAAGCAGAAAAGATCAGCAGCTCATTTTCTGGATTCTGATCAATGAATGTTGCTGCAGTGTAAGGGGAAAATGCAAGGAAGGAAGAGCAGAGCCAGCTCTGGGCTAGTGGCGTGGAGTGATAAAGGACTCATCAAAGTGGACGGGCAAGCCATTTTCACAGCCGACAACAATGACTCTGGAGTCTTCTGTGGCTCCGTACCGGCATGGAGGCCGGGAGGAACCTCCTTTATGCTTGCAGATGGTGATCTGGAATTCAGACTTGCTTATTCTGAGATCGCCTCTGTAAGGCTGTCCATTTCTGTCCTCACAGATGGCCTTAATGTCATTCTTGTTGCCATGAATAAAGGTGTTGCGGTCTTTGCAAGGTCTGGTCAGGCGTCGATTTTTCATCATGTTAAAACAATATTCGTCATTCCGGCCCTTTGGTTTGGCATCGTAGTGCTGGGTCAGGAAGTGTATGTATCTGTAGTCATCTTGAGCCGGGGCCACTGGGGTCAGACCCAGACCCAGTATGAAGACCAAAAACAGGGGGCTCAGGACCATGACCATCTCTTCCAACAAAGGCTCCTGCCAAGGGCAAAAAGAGATGCAGTAGGGCACAGAACAGCATTGCCAAACTAGGCTAAAAGGATACGGATTTGTTTTTATGATGGGGTGCCATGAATCAGGTATCCTCTGTCACTAGGTATATCTTTTTTTTTTCCTTTCTTCAGTAGTCTCATCTGTCTTGTCAATCAATTTCTTTGGAAAGTCAATTTAAAATTAGCTGAACACAACTTCCAAATGCAAACACTGTTTCCTATCCCTGAAGATCAGTGAAAATTTACATTTCTAACATTAAAAAATCCATTCACACTCTTTAATTCATTTATTAACTGGGTACCAGACACCATGCTAGGTCCTAGAACACAAAGACCATAAGACATACCAAGTGCCTCCCTAATACAGGGTGCAGCACCCACGGGGAGATCAGCCACAGGGAAGGGATCAGAGCACCAATATACAAAAGTGAGACAATAAGATATACGCTGAGAGCTATGAAGATGAGGGACTTTCAGGAAACTTGAACCCAGGGAAGGGCGATCAGAGAGGATTGTTGAAGATGGATTCCAGGGCAATCAACCCATCAGTTGATTGTGAGGAGACCAGTGAAAGTTTCACCAGGAGGTGAATGGAAGCAGAAGTATAAGAACTAATTCCCCAAGGAGTATGTGTTTCATGGCCAAATGTGGAATTATTACTATTTAGAAAGAACAGCGGAGAAGGCAATGGCACCCCACTCCAGTACTCTTGCCTGGAAAATCCATGGACAGTGGAGCCTGGTAGGCTGCAGTCCATGGGGTCGCTAAGAGTCGAACACAACTGAACGACTTCCCTTTCACTTTTCTCTTTCATGCATTGGAGAAGGAAATGGCAACCCACTCCAGTATTCTTGCCTGGAGAATCCCAGGGATGGGGGAGCCTGGTGGGCTGCCGTCTATGGGGTCACACAGAGTCAGACACGACTGAAGTGACTTTGCAATAGCAATAGCAGAAAGAACAGGGACAAGTGTGGAAGAATCTGTGTCATACTTGGGAGTGGGTCTGGGGTCAGCTCTTACAGAGAACTGGAGGAAGAGGAATTCAGGCTTCCTCTTGAGAGCTTCTTGCACTGGGAACAGTTTGGATTATTCTCAGAGAATATTTTCCAGTTTCCCTGAAGGCCTAGGTGGACAGTTACATAACAGGCAAGTGGTATTATCGTGTGCTTAAACAAATAAACAACAAAACACTTAAGACCTTTTCATTCAATAAAAGGCTTTATAATTTGCTGTATTGATTTCTTAACATCTTCCTCAAAAGAAGAGACAGCTGCCATCATCACTCAGGAGCAGTCAACTAAAACTGTAAAGCTCACGCATCTCAGGAATGGTGTGTCACAGACACTCAGCACAGCCAGAGAGTAAATACTGTGCTTCTTGCTGGGACATGATTTTAACTCAATGATAGATAATTAAAAATAGAATTAGACAGGCATAATTTATAACAGAATAGAAAACAAGTTTCTTATGAGCCACTAAGATTTTATTTCTTCTGAAAGTTGAGAACTGGAGCATTGCAAGATGCCTATTGTTTGTAGCAGGTAGTTTCTGACTATACCATCAGTTCTTTGGAGGAAAATTGAAAGGATAGGGCCTTTTTAAAAAAAACCACCATGGTCCTACTTCACATTTTACAAAGATATGTGAATGTCCTCGTGTCTAACAATAAAAAGAACTTTCCAGTGTTAATTGCAAACTGATTTGTATAACTTGGTTTTTCAAATTGTTTTCCAATGAGTAACTCATCCAATTTATAATTGGCTATGTTTTCTCATCAGTCATCACACATGCTGAGAAATTCTTAGACTAGGATAAAAATCTGATCTTCAATTTATTTTTAAATGTGCTATAATCTTTATGAATCCTAAACTTAAACAGAAGTGGTATAGTGTCATGGATATTAAATTATTAATTTTTATACTGTGCTTTTCTTGTTGTAAGTCAATAAACATATTTTCATATTAAGTATTTTTGTAGCCCTTAAAGAGGCCACGAGTTGTAGCACTAAACCTGTAGTGATGCTAAACAATCCTGGGAGTACAACTGTGAGTCTAGAAAGACAAAAGGATTTGGGATTCTGTTGCTTACATGGGAAGGCATGTCATAGGGTGAGCTTTCTAATCAGCCTCTGACATTGATCTGCCTTGTCTGTTTTATTGCTGTTCAGTCACTCAGTCGTGTCCAACTCTTTGCAACTCCATAGTCTGTAGCATGCCAGGCTTCCCTGTCCTTTACATCTCCTGGAGCTTGCTCAAATTCATGGCCATTGAGTTGGTGATGCTATCCAACTGTCTCGTCTTCTGTTGTCTCCTTCTCCTCCTGCCTTCAATCTCCTTGCAGTCCAAGGGACTCTCAAGAGTCTTCTCCAACACTACAGTTCAAAAGCATCAATTCACTGGCTCAGCATTCTTTATGGTCCCAAGCTCACATCCATACATGACTGCTGGAAAAACCATAGCTTTGACTATACAGACCTTTTTCAGCAATGTGATATCTCTGCTTTTTAATATGCTATCTAGGTTTGTCATAGCTTTTCTCCCAAGCAGCAAGTGTGTTTTAATTTCATGACTGCAGTCACCATGCACAGTGATTTTGAGCCCAAGTAAATAAAATCTGTCACTGTTTCCATTTTTTCTCCATCTATTTGCCATGAACTTATGGGACCAGATGCCATCCTAGTTTTTTGAATGTTGAGTTTTAAGCCAGCTTTTTCACTCTCCTTTTTCACCTTCATCAAGAGGTGTTTTAGTTCCTCTTTGCTTTCTGCCATTAAAGTGGTATCATGTGCATATCTGAGGTTGTTGATATTTCTCCCAGCAATCTTGATTCCAGCTTGTGCTTCCTCCAGCCCCGCATTTCACCTGATGCACTCTGCATATAAGTTAAATAAGCAGAGTGTCAATATACAGCCTTGACATACTCCTTTCCCAATTTTGAACCAGTCCATTATTCCATGTCTGGTTCTGACTGTTGCTTCTTGATCTGCATACACGTTTCTCAGGAGGCAGGTAAGGTGGTCTAGTATTCCCATCTCTTTCAGAATTTTCCAGGTTGTTGAGATGCACACAGTCAAAGGCTTTAGTGTAGTCAATGAAGCAGAAATAGATGTTTTTTCTGGAATTTCCTTGCTTTTTCTATGATCCAGTGGATGCTGACAATTTGATCTCTGGTTTCTCTGCCTTTTCTAAATCCAGCTTGTACATCTGGAAGTCCTCAATTCATGTACTGTTGAAGGCTAGCTTGAAAGATTTTGAGCATTACCTTGTTAGCATGTGAAATGAGCCCAATTGTACAGTAGTTTGAACATTCTTTGGAACTGCCCTTCTTTGACATTGGAATGAAAACTGACCTTTTCCTGTCCTGTGGCCACTGCTGAGTTTTCCAAATTTGCTGGCATAATGTGTGCAGTACTTTAACAACGTCATCTTTGAGGATTTGAAGTAGCTCAGCTGGAATTCCATCACCTCCGCTAGCTTTGTTCATAGTGATGCTTCCTAAGGCCCACTTGACTTCACACTCTAGGATGTTTGGCTCTAGGTGAGTGCTCACTCCATCGTGGTTATCTGGGTCATGAAGACCTTTTTCTGTATAGTTCTTCTGTATATTCTTGCCACCTCTTATTAATCTCTTCTGCTTTTGTTAGGTCCATACCATTTCTGTCCTTTATTGAGCCCATCTTTGCATGAAATGTTCCCTTGGTATCTCTAATTTTCTTGAAGAGATCTCTAGTCTTTCCCATTCTACTATTTTCCTCTATTCCTTTGCATTGTTCAGTCAGGAAGGCTTTCTTATCTCTCCTTGCTATTCTTTGGAGACCTGCATTCAGATGGGTATATCTTTCCTTTTCTCCTTAGCCTTTCGTTTTTCTTCTTTTCTCAGCAATTTGTAAGGCCTCCTCAGACAACCATTTTGCCTTCTTGCATTTCTTTTTCTTTGGGATGGTTTTGGTCATTATGTCCTCTAAAATTATGTCTCTGAAAGATAAATTTAACATCCCAACCTTCACAGAAAGGAAAAGTCTGCCCCCTGTTACCTGAGATGGAAATGACTGATAAGGAAAAAGGCATTGCTGTCCCATCCAACCCTCTCAGGGGGAAACTGAATAGAGAAAATGGGGGAAGATCAATAGACCAGGGATCATTGAGGAGACTGATTCGTGCTGATTTCAGAGAATTTTTATTTATGAAGCATATTGTAAAGCATAAAAGAAAAGATCAGCAGCTCATGTTCTGAGTTCCTAGCAATGCATGTTGCCATAATGCGAGGGGGAAATGCAAGGAAGGAAGAGCAGAGCCAGCTCTGGACTATGGTCTTGGAGGGATAAAGTTCTCCTCAAGGTGGATGGGAAAGCCATCTCGACAGCGAATAACAATGACCCTGTTTGCTCTGAAGGCTCTATACCGGCATGGAGGCCGGGGGGACCCTCCTCTATGCCTGCAGGTGGTGACCTGGAAGGGAGACCTGCTTCTTCTAAGACCGTTTCTGTAAGGTTCTCCATTCCTATCATCACAGACGGCCCTGATGTCATCACTGTTGCCATGAATAAAGGTGTTGGTGTCTTTGCAGGGTCTAGTCATGTTTCGTCTCTCCATCATGGTATTACAGTATCTGTCATCATGGCCTGTTGGGCTAGGATCATAGTGCTTCCTTAGAAATCCCCTGTACACATCATTTTGGGCCAGGGTTTGTGGGGTCAGGCCCAGATCCAGCATGAAAACCAAAAACAGGGGGCTCAAGACCATGACCATGTCTTCCAACAAAGGCTCCTGCAAAGGGCAAAAGGAGATTAAGTAGTGGACAGAACAGCATGGCCAAATTAGGCTAAAAGGGCAAGGGCTTTTCTCTCTGACAAGGTATCATGAGTCAGGTATCCTTCATCACTACTTAGTGATATTCTTTTCCTTTTCTCGTTAGTTTCATCTGTTTTGTCTATTGATTCCTTTAAAAAATCAATGTAAAAGTCTTCTGAACACAACTCCAGCCCCAGCTGAACTTTCCTATCCCTGAGGATCACTGAAAATATACCTTTCTATCAGTTGTAACATTACAAAATCCATTCACACTCTTTAATTCAGTTATTAGCTAATTTAATAACAAACACTATGTAAGTCCCTACTGGATACCAGGCACCATGCTAGGTCCTGGAAGACAAAGACCATTAAGACACACCAAGTGCCTCTGTAACATGGGATGTGGCATCCATGGGGAGGGGATGGGAGCACCAGTTTACTGAGATCAGACAGTAAGATGCTGAAAGCTATGAAGAAGAGGACTTCTTTGGAACCTTGAATCCCAGGGAAGGGGCGATCAGAGGATTGTTAAAGACAGATCCCAGGCATTCAAATCCATCAGTTGACTGTGAGGAGAGCAGTTGCACCCTGAGGTGCTGAGGTGAAGGGA
Organism: Bos indicus x Bos taurus; assembly: GCF_003369695.1. NCBI lineage: Eukaryota > Metazoa > Chordata > Mammalia > Artiodactyla > Bovidae > Bos > Bos indicus x Bos taurus. The sequence goes on from NC_040085.1 coordinate 20,308,451, forward strand.
AGCAGACCTAATTCCCCAAGAAATAGGTGGTTCATGGCCAAAGGTGGAATTATTATATAAACTACCATACAGTTGTGCTCATTTCACATTCTAGCAAGTTATGCTCAAAATCTTTCAAGCTAGGCTTCAGCAGTATGTGATCCTAGAACTTTCAGATGTACAAGCTGGGTTTCAAAAAGCAGATGAACCAGAGATCATAACACTCTAATGACAGAAAGTGAAGAGGAACTAAAGAGCCTCTTATCAAACATGACAAAGCTAGCTTAAAACTCAATGTTAAAAAGACTAAGATCACGGCATCTGGTCTCATCACTCTAAGGCAAATAGAAGGGGGAAACGTGGAAGTAAGTGATAGATTTTAATTTTCTTGAACTCCCAAATCACTGCAGACGGTGACTGCAGCCATGAACTTAAAAGACACTTGCTTCATCCTCTAGCTCTTACAGAGGACTGGAGGAGGAGGAACTCAGGCTTATTCTTAGGAGCTTCTTGCACTGGGAACAAACAGGATGATTCTCAGAGGATATTTTTTCAGTTTCCCTGAATACATACCTACGCTGATACACAACAGGCAAATGGTATTACCATGTGGTAAAACAAGCAAACAAAATACCTTAGATCTCTTCATCAAATCAAAGGCTTTATAATTTCCTGTATTGATTTCTTAATATCATCTTCAAAAGAAAAAGGCTGCTATCTCCTCTCAAGAGCAGTCAACTCAAACTATAAAACTCAAACATTTTAGGAATGGTGTGTCACAGACACTCAACACACCCAGAGAGCAAATACTGTGTTTCATCCTGGGGCACAATTTTAAGTCCGTGACAGATAATTAAAAATAGAACTAAATATACATAGAATATAATAAAATAGATAACAAATTTCCTACAAGTCACTAAGATTTTATGTCTTCTGAAACTTGAGAACTGAAAGATATTTGTTGTTTGTAGCAGGTAGTTTCTGCTCTACCTTCAGTTCTTTGGAAAAAAATGTGACAAACAGGGCCTTTTTATAAACCACCATAGTCTACTCTACATCTCACCAAATATATGTGAATGCCCTCACATCCAACAATAAAAATAACTTTCCACTGTAAATTGGAAACCGATTTTTATAAATTTTGTTTTTCAAATTGTTTTCCCATGAGTAACTCATTCATTTTATTATTGGCTATGATTTCTTGGCAATTATCACACATGCTGAGAAATTCTTAAATGGGACAAAGATTTGACCTTCAATTTATTTTTAACTGTACTATAATCTTTATGAACTCTAAATTTAAAAATAAATGGTATAGAGTCATGGATATTAAATTATTTTTATATTGTGCTTTTCTTATGTGTAAATCAATAAACATATTTTGCTGTTAAATATTTTTATAGCCCTTGAAGAGACCACCAATTATAACACCAAACCTGTAGTGATGCTAAACAGTCCTGGGAGCACAACTGTGACTCTAGAAAGACAAAAGGATTCAGGATTCCGATGCTTACATAGGAAGGCACGTGAGCCTACACAGGAAGGTTGATCGAAATGATCTCTCTTTCTAATCAGCATCTGGCATTGATCTACCTTGTCTGTTTTATCTTATCTATAGACAAATTTGGTATACTACCAAAGAATTACCAAATTATACCCTAAGATTCTTTGGTCATTCCTCAATACTGAAAGAAAGAAATAGCCTCTGAAATGGTTTCCATTAGGCACATAAGAGTATCATTTGTAATAGAAACAGCAAAAGTATTTTGCGGAGGTTAACGAGAATCCCATGGACGGAGGGGCCTGGAAGGCTACAGTCCATGGGGTCGCTAAGAGTCGGATAGGACTGAGCGACTTCACTTTCACTTTTCACTTTCATGCACTGGAGAAGGAAGTGGCAACCCACTCCAGTGGTCTTGCCTGGAGACTCCCAGGGACAGGGGAGCCTGTTGGGCTGCTGTCTATGGGGTCGCACAGAGTCGGACACGACTGCCGTGACTTGGCAGCAGCAGCAACAAGAAAGTGGTAGACGACTGGGAGAGTCACGCCTAAAAGAGTAACAAGCCGTCCTACGGGGCTACTGCTCCGCCACAGCCGCTGGGCTGCCATGCTCCCCGTGCACTGAGCTCTTTACCTTTACGTGGTGTTTCAGTCTCCTGGGTGTGTTTTCTTTTCCTACTTTTTTGGAAGACACTTTTCTTGAACTGTGATCAGTTAAGTCTCCTGCTCTGCAATGCACAAATATTGCCTTTTAACGTCAAAAGGAGTTGTAGAATGGCAGGCTGTCAAGGGTGGAAGTATCCTTAATGGTCACACTGTGAACAGAGGGCAAAATCTGAGTTCACAAATTTAGTAGAACCTGAGCTGATAGTACCCCAAAGAGTCATTAGGTGGCAGTGGTGGATAGGAATGTTGTCTCCCTTGCTTGGCGGTAACAGTGGGTCCTTGTAGGCAGAATCAGTATTGTACAGGGAATATTGCTGATCACAGAAGAGGGTGTGAGCTGGCAGGCCTGGCCACAGTCTCTGTCCAAACACTCTATGCCTTAGATATTAAGACCAAGGACACCTCACTAGATACGAGTGTCAAAACAAAAGTCACAAAGCTCAGGATATCACAAATAAAGATTTAGCTGTCATCAGGTTTCATGCCTGCCATTCCCAAACCATTATTCATGGGATCTTAAGCAAACAATTACCTATTTACTTATAAATGTTTCTTGCATCCCCATTCAGTCACTCAGTCGTTACCGACTCTCTGTGACCGCATGGACTGCAGCCCACCAGGATCTTCTGCCACAGCATTATTCTGGCAAGAATACTGGAGTAGGTTGCCATGCCCTCCTCCAGGATAAGTGTTTCCTACTGGCGCATAATCTACAACAGGGCAGAGAGCATATTATTCACCTTGAATCATACTACATGCCTCACAGCACACCCGAAATATATATTTTTTTAAATGACTGATTACATTTTCCTCTCCAAACCTAAATTTGCTTATCTATAAAATGAGAGTTGCTCACTGTAAAAGTCTGAAATTCCATGGTTCTCATTAAGGCATCAGGGAACGTTTCTAGTTTCATAGCAAATGTCCAGTGACCATGGAATTGTAAAGATAAGTTTGTATGGATTTAGTTGCTGGCACAGCCACCAGCTGAAAGAAAGAGATGATAGGATGATGTGAGCCCAGTCTCACTGGTATGCATCTTCCCTTAAGGCTCAGGGTGTAAGCCCAGCCCTCTTCACCTCTAGTTAAGGCGCTGACCCTACGTCAGGCCTTGGCACCCTAAAAAGGTAGTTGTTTGTTGGAAGGTTGAAGGCCTTCATGTTCCAGTCTGGGGAGGTAAAGAAATATCTTTATTTCTGGTTTACAAAATTTGCAAAATTCATCCTGAAACAACTCAGCTGAAGTTTGCTTAGACTTATTGTAATTTTGACTCCCTGAGACATCCAGAAACCAAACCCCAACAAACACACTATGGCCACCTCTGTCTAACATCTGCTCCCCGACTTCACACATTGTTTTCAGTTCTCACATGTTTGCAATTCTAAACTTCTGGAAACGAGAGGTAAAATGGAATTGGGAAAAAACAAATAAGAGACAGAATGTTTGTGGTACAGAAGTGAATCTGCCTAGGCAAATGGTACAGAGCCTCACATTTGGTCAAGGATAGTTAGACTCCTTTACACAGATCCTTCAGGACCCAAGCACATAATTGGCAGTGGAATTTATTTCAAATATACTTTACATTTTTATCCTGTGTCTCAAACTAATCCCGTGGTCTTTATAAAAAGTAACATTCTTGTCCTCTCCAACAGACAGCATTTTGTATTCAAGGGAGCCATCAAACTTCATGTACCAGAGAATTACCCCAACCTTTGATGATGAGTAATTACGGTCAGTGCACCTTCTTTTGATCTTGGGGTGTGTTCCACTTTGCTTTCAAAGAGCACCCAAAACTTTCTTTCTTCCTTTTTTGCTGTACCACACAGCTTGTGGAATCCTGGTTCCCTGACAAGGAATTGAACCCATGCCTTTGGCAGTGAAAACATGGCATAGTCCTGCTTGGATTGCTAGGGAAATCCTCCAAAAGTTTCTTAAAGAAGTTAGCAGGGAAGTTTACAAGTAAACAGAGATTGGACTTCCCTGGTGATGCAGTGGCCAAAGCCCGACACTCCCATGCCTGGGGCCGGGGCTTGATCCCAGGTCAGGGGACTAGATCCCTCATGCCACAACTAGGAGTGTCAGTGCCACAACCAAAGATCCTGTGTGCTGCCGCAAGGACTGACGATCCCTGTGCCACAGCTAACACCTGGTGCAGCCAATAAACAAATAGATATTTAAGAAAAAGAAAACGAAGAGCTAAAAATACACTTTCTGTTTCTTTTCTTGTTCAGCGTCATACAAAACCTATATTTCGGAGGTAGGGGTGAGATGGGGCTCCAGATACCCTTCAGCAAACAGCTTTCCCCAGGCTTTGGGGATTTTATCACAATTTAGAAATCTGTCCTAGCCCTCCACTTGCTCCCTGCTGCTGCTAAGTCGCTTCAGTCAGAGACGGTAGCCCAACAGGCTCCCCCGTCCCTGGGATTCTCCAGGCAAGAACACTGGAGTGGGTTGCCATTTCCTTCTCCAATGCGTGAAAGTGAAAAGTGAAAACGAAGTCACTCAGTCGAGTCGGACCCTCAGCGACCTCATGGACTGCAGCCCACAAGGCTCCTCCACCCATGGGATTTTCCAGGCAAGAGTACTGGAGTGGGGTGCCATTGCCTTCTCCGCCACTTGCTCCCAGTGGCACTAATTTGCCTTTATCTACATATAGGATATCCCCCGAAGAAATCTGTTTTCATTTTAAACTTTGGAATCTAATTCATTTTCTTCTGAATTCGTGAGATTGGGCCCAGAGGCTTTAAAATACGGGAAAATAGTTTCATTAAAATGGATGGATGGCTATAGTATATAAACAAAAAACAGACAAGTAAAACAATGGATTACCCAGATGGAAGAATCTTACAAAAATCTGGAAGTTTCCCTCCAACTGCAGAGGGGTTCCAGCTATTTGTTCCTGGAGATGGGTTCCAGCCAAGTGAATCTGGAGGTCCCTCCTGGTTCTGATCACACAGTGATCAGATGAACAGGGTGAAGAGACCAGATCTGAAAATTCCCAACCCTGACAGTGACACACAAACCAAGGACACTGCTCTTGAACAAACAATGAGAGTCATTCACCTCTTCCCTGGGCATGATTTGGTCAACTATTAACCCATATTTGGATTAGAGATTTGTTCTAGGAGGCAAAGTTTGATAAATGTGGCCTTTTGTTCCCAAGTTGGCTTTTTCTGACATCCCTGGTTCTTACTCCTGCCCAAGACAGGATTGAGGTTTTATTGTTCCCATGCAATATCTGGATCCCAGAGATGTTGTTTCTTGGGCCAGTTCCAAGAACTTCCTTGTAGAAGCCTGCAGAGAAGATGGGGTTCCCCAGGAGGGTGCTGCTCCACTGTACTTTCTGTTTATCCACAGAATTTGGTCTCATGAACAGGTGCTAAGTAGGTTTTATAGAACCGGGAAAGCACTTCCAGAGAAGGTTATGTGATAGCTGTTAGCACCCTGCACCTGACCTCAACCTCCCATCTGTTAACCTTCAGAAATATCCTTATCATATTCTTGGGTTTCTCTTTCCTTTCATCTTTACCTGTCCACAAATGACTGTGAGTGTCTAATCTTCTGCTGTAAAATTGAATAACTCCACCATCAATGCAAGAGAAGGCAATGGCAACCCACTCCAGTACTCTTGCCTGGAAAATCTGGGCAGAGGAGCCTGGTAGGCTGCAGTCCATGGGGTTGTGAAGAGTCGGACATGACTGAGCGACTTCACTTTCACTTTTCATTTTCATGCACTGGAGAAGGAAATGGCAACCCACTCCAGTGGTCTTGCCTGGAGAATCCCATGGACAGAGGAGCCTAGCAGGCTACAGTCCATAGGGTCGCACAGAGTTGGATGCAACTTAGTAGCAGCAGCAATCTGTCCATAGAACTGACAATGCCAAAAGCAAGTTGGTGAATAATGAATGATTACTTTTATTCTAATTGTTTTTCTTTTCACCTTGATACAATGAGGTGATGAAAATAGGAAACAAGATTTTGAAATAAAAAGAAAATTTTACTATTTCATTAAAATGCATCTAAATGCTTACTAATATGCCAGCAAATTTGGAAAACTCAGCAGTGGCCACTGGACTGGAAAAGGTCAGTTTTCATTCCAATCCCAAAGAAAGGCAATGCCAAAGAATGTTCAAACTACTGCACAATTGCACTCATCTCACAGGCTAGTAAAGTAATGCTCAAAATTCTCCAAGCCAGGCTTCAACAGTAGGTGAACCGTGAACTTCCAGATGTTCAAGCTGGATTTGGAAAAGGCAGAGGAACCAGACATTGAATTGCCAACATCCGCTGGATCATCGAAAAAGAAAGAGAGTTTCAGAAAAACATTTACTTCTTCTTTGTTGACTATGCCAAAGCCTTTGACTGTGTGGATCACAACAAACTGTGGAAAATTCTTAAAGAGATGGGAATACCAGACCACCTGACCTGCCTCCTGAGAAATCTGTTTGCAGGTCAAGAAGCAAGTTAGAACTGGACATGGAACAACAGACTGGTTCCAAATCAGGAAAGGAGTATGTCAAGGCTGTATATTGTCACCCTGCTTATTTAACTTCTATGCAGGGTACATCATGTGAAATGCCAGGCTTGATGAAGCACAAGCTGAAATCAAGATTACTGGGTGAGTATACCTGTGGCGGATTCATTTCGATATTTGGCAAAACTAATACAATATTGTTAAGTTTAAAAATAAAATAAAATTAAAAAAAATTCTTTGAGTTTACAATCACAAAATGTTGACAGTTTTACATTATGTACATATACTGCTTTATTAATATGGCCATTAAATTATTACGGAGAAAAATGCAAAAAAAAAAAGATTACTGGGAGAAATATCAATAACCTCAGATATGCAGAAGACACCACCTAATGGCAGAAAATGAAGAGGAACTAAAGAGTCTCTTAATGAAAGTGAAAGAGGAGAGTGAAAAAGTTGGCTTAAAACTCAACATTCAGAAAACTAAGATCATGGCATCCAGTCCCATCACTTCATGGCAAATAGGTGGGGAAACAATGGAAGCAGTAAGAGACTTTATTTTCTTGGGCTCCAAAATCACTGCAGATGGTGACTGCAGCCGTAAAATTAAAAGACGCTTGCTCCTTGGACGAAAAGCTATGACCAACCTAGATAGCATATTAAAAAGTGGAGACATTACTTTGCTGACAAAGGTCCATCTAGTCAAAGCTATGGTTTTTCCAGTAGTCATGTATGGATGTGAGAGTTGGACTATAAAGAAAGTTGAGTGCCAAAGAATTGATCCTTTTGAACTGTAGTGTTGGAGAAGATTCTTGAGGGTTCCTTGGGCTGCAAGGACATCAAACCAGTCCATCCTAAAGGAAATCAGTCCTGAATATCCTTTGGAAGGACCGATGCTGAAGCTGAAACTCCAATACTTTGGCCACCTGATGGGAAGAACTGACTCATTTGAAAAGACCCTGAATCTGGGAAAGATTGAAGGCAGGAGGAGAAGGGGATGACAGAGGATGAGATGGTTGGATGGCTTCACAGACAGGATGGATATGAGTTTGAGTAAGCTTCAGGAATTGGTGATGGACAGGGAAGCCTGGTGTGCTGCAGTCCATGGGGTCTCAAAGAGTCGGACACAACTGAGCAACTGAACTGAAATGCTTACTCAAAATGCCTACAATGAGAAGCTACAGTTAACCTTCCATATCCACAGGTTCCCCATCCTCAGATTCAACCAACTATGGACCGAAAATATTTGAAAAAAAATTCTAGAAAGTTCTAAAAAGCAAAATTTTAAATTCACTGTGTCCCAGCAACTGTTTACATAGTATTTACATTGTATTAAGTATTATAAGTAATCTAGAGATCATTTAAAGTATAGGGAGGATGTGTGTAGATTATTTATTAGTACAAATACTATGTCATTTTATATAAGGGGCTTGAGCATCAGGTTTAGGTCCCTTGGCAAGTCCTGGAACTAATTCCTGTTGAATAGTGAAGGACTACCCATAATCTATGATTAATGAATGCTATATCTTTTTGTCAGTAACTTCAACAGATGGGAAGTGCCATGGTGGATCAGACCGAAAAGCGTCTGCCTGCAATGTGGGAGAGCCGGTTCGATCCCTGTGTTGGCAAGATTTCCCTGGAGAAGGAAATGGCAATCCACTCCAGTACTCTTGCCTGGAAAATCCCATGGATGGGGGAGCCTGGTAGGCTACAGTTCATGGGGTCACAAAGAGTCGGACACGACTAAGTGACTTCACTTACCTTACCTTCAATAGATGGGAAACAATTGCACTGCCAATTGAAAAAAATGCTCATATATTTAAAAAATGTTCTGACAGCTTGAACTTAAAGCCATCCCCTTTATTTTGAAATGTCTTTCACTCTCTCCTTCAAACCAATAGTTTCCCTGCACAAAGACACAGGAAGCACGGGTTCTCCTTCTATGGACTTAGTGCTAGTGTACTTTGCCCTTTATACAGAGTACATATGTTTAGTTCTGTCCTCAAGGGTAATTATAAAAGTAGGTGATGGAGGGAAGAGATTAATCTATAAATTTCTTCATAACAAAAAATTTTAGGTCTCTAAGTGTGAAACTTATCTAGTAACAGAAGTCAATGGTTAAAGGAGGATGAAGCCCACATGGAAATAAGGATTACCCTTCTACCTCCAGGAAGCAGAAAACACTATTGAGTTCGAATGGGGACAAAGTCCTACTGGCCTACCTATATTTCCAAATAAAAACAAACATTAAACATTCAGTTTTCAACAGACTCTGGATTTTGTGCCCATTTGCTCTTTCGCAATTGGAGAAGGAAATGGCAACCCACTCCAGTATTCTTGCCTGGAGAATCCCAGGGACGGGGAAGCCTGGTGGGCTGCCGTCTATGGAGTCGCACAGAGTCAGACACGACTGAAGCGTCTTAGCAGCAGCAGCAGCTCTTGCCCAGGTATTTCAATGTGTTCTGAGAATAGCTGACCAGAGACTGTTTGCTCAAATAGGGATTCAAAAGAGGGTTTTCACCAGCCTGCTGTGGTCCACTTTCTCAACCATCTAATTTATGAATCATGCTGGCAAATGCTTCTAACAGTAACTGGGTAAACCTCTTAGCTTTGACTGCTTATACACTCACATCTGCTCTTTTAACAATAGCCAGAGCCATTCCTCTTTTTCTAGAATGATTTTCCCAAGCCAAACTAATTTGGCTCAAAAGAGGATGTTGAGGGTGGGGAGGAAAGTTATGGAAAGTTATGGAAAGTTACCAGGAAAAGCACAATAAACAAAAGTAGGGTTGTTATGCAACTTAAGTCTTTGGCTTCTCCACTTGGCAAGAGTTTGTAGAGATTTGGTCATCATCTTCTTCCCGGTACAGCAAGGGAGACGTTCTTACAAATGGAGGTTTCCCTTATAAATGTAAATGTTTCTTGTTACAAAAAGGTAACTCCTACTAGGTTTTCAGGATTTTCTCCTTGTCTACTGTTTTTTAGAAAACAACCAAGTTAAAATAATATGCCAAAGAGACTTTTTGGGGTAGCAAATTCTGCTCCCCTACAGCTCACTTGAGATTTCCCCAGGCCCCCAAATTCTGTTGAAAATCGCTTTTACTGTCCTTCCTAAGTAAGCCTGTGTCGTTATCATTTGGTGTGCTGTCACAGAATAAGAAAGTTGAGGATCCCAAGGTTCCACTAAGAAAGTTTAGAGAAGAGGTTGTTGGCAAAGTGCCTCAAAGAATTTCACAATTCAGGCTGAAGACGGGTTAAGGGGGAGAAGACAGAGGAGAAAAGGAAAACACGAGTTCCCAAATGTCAGTTATGGTTGCAAAAACTTGACAAGTTAGGGTTCGTAAATCTGGCGATCATCCTGTTTTCCTAAGGAAGTGTAGCCCTCGGATTTCCCTTCCGTTCACCAATTCTGCGGTCACGCTTACAGCCTATGTTCTAGGCAACAGGCATTTCATGCTGGCAGCTCTACTCAGCTACAGAAAAGAAGCAGCGGAGTAGGAATGTGGGCTGGAAGACCGCATGGCAACCCCACTCTAGTATTCTTGCCTGGAGAATCCCAGTCCGAGGAGTGGGGTGGGTCACAGTCCGTGGGGTCGCAAAGAGTCGGACACGACGGAGAGACTGTACACAGGAATGTGGGATCCCTAACTGTAGAACATTCCTTCCCATTCCTCAGCCCCTCCAGTCCGCAAACGCCTCCCTACAGAACTCCATTCTGTCTCTGCTAAAAAGGGACTCCCTCGCCCAAACTCCCGGATAAAGCTACCGAAAAAGGAGTAGAGGAGGAGATGAATGAGCGGGAGTGTGAACCTACCTCGGCCTCGGAACAAATCTGCAGAAATGGGCAAAACGGTGGAAACAGAAGTTTTTCTCACCCGCTTCTTCTTCCCTGTAACGACGACGTCGAGTCGGGAGAAGATGCACAGAGGTGGAGAAGGGTCGGGGTGCGAGGCTTTTTGTAGTTGGGACAGCACCCCACTTCTCCTAGGAGGCGCCTCCCGCCAGGACCCGCCTCCAAAGCAGGCGTCAGAGCAACCCTCCTTCTAGGCGGAACGGGTGGGTTTCTGCCTGGGCTGAGCTTGAGCTTGGAGGTCCGAGTCCGACGCTCACTGGCCAAGAGGACACGGAGCTGAGGGGGCCTGCAGACTACAGGACCGTGGCCCCCGCTCCAGGGAGCACGGCTGCCTCTCCCATGCGTCTGCTGGCGAGAGTCCTGTAAGCCAGGCAATTTGACCCCGCACACATAACAGCTCCAGCTACCACATGTTCGATCAGTGTACATCTTTTGTAAAATAGTTCGGAACGCGGGAAAATTTGCACAGAACAGAGCTTTTTTCAGCAATAGCAAAGTTGGGGTGGAGAAGGGGAAAAAAGGAATTGGGCTCGTCCGGGATTTGAACCCGGGACCTCTCGCACCCAAAGCGAGAATCATACCCCTAGACCAACGAGCCACAGTAAAAGTAACGCGCAGAGATTGTCTCTGAATCTTACTTCTCCGCCAGCAATTGGCTGCCTGATTACTCTGAACTTCTATTTTCTGTGTAGAAGTTTACCTTTGATTTTGCTTAGCTGTTCTTTATGAAGTATCATGTCTGACTCTGCCCTCACTTATCCTCCTCCATCCGCGTCCTGGACCCCTCCAGACGCCAGATGGGGTGAGGAGAGGCAGCTTTTCAAGACGTTAGTCCCCGTGTTTGAGCTCCAACAAGCCCCTCCCTGAGGAGTCTCTTTGAGTTCCAGACTGGAGGGAACCTGGAGAGAACCGAGTTGCAACCCGAGGGCCCGAGCCGGGGTCGATAGCAAGACTGTAGGGTCCTGAACACCAGGACAGATGCCCAGGATGTGTAGCTGTCCGGCTGCTACTACTTCGCGAGAGTGTAAAATCCTAGGGGCAGGAATGACGGGCATCAAAATACGGGTAGCCAGTATTTTGATCTATTGGAGGTGAACCAGTCTGGGGCGTGTTCGTAAAGATCAGACTCCCGAAGTTTCCTTGAATGGGAATCAAATGTTCCATTTCCCCACCTTTGCTTAAGTTGTTTCCACAGTTTGAAATTCTCTTTCCCAGTCACATCCCAATTTACGTCAAAGCCTATTCCTCCTTCCTGCTCCAGCTCAAAAAAATTTTTTTCGGTTGTTGTTGGAACTAAAAATCTGTTAACAGCTGACTAAATTAAAAGGATCTCCTCACGGAATGGATTTGTGCGTGTAGAGTGAATGACGGTCTCAGGGGGTTGTCCCACAAATTAGAGCTCTAAGGACCGCAGAATATAATATATATTCAGTACCAACGAGTGGTGTTGGATCTTCAACTTTTGAACCTCAGGCGGCAACCTAAATTCAGTTAGACCATCAAACTCAGAAGTTCTTCAGATGGTTGGAAGAGTTGGTGCTCACTTCCCCTCTTCTGAAAACCGTGCCCAACAGGACCGTTTTCAAGATAACAAAACCATCTTTGCAACGGGGTAAGGTCTGTAGAAAAATACCCTAGAACACTTACAACGTAGTGAGAAATTGAGAGTGAGGGCTCACGAAATTGAGAGAGAGGGCTCACCAACTAGTTGCAACCCCCAAAATACTCGTTTCTTCCTTCGAGCCGGAATCGAACCAGCGACCTAAGGATGTCCACACTTGGAATTACTACAGTCCTCCGCTCTACCAGCTGAGCTATCGAAGGAAGCACGAACATTGAATACTTAGAATTTTGTATTGAGAACATTGATAAACAGAGGTTCTGGCACAATAGCCTACTAGTTGCCAGTGTGTAAATTCCACGTAGCCGACCAGTTTAGGAGAAAGTCCTTCATCCACACTTCTACGGACAACCCCTCTAGAGCTGGATTCTCCTGCTTCAGAGAGGGGCTTTCAAGCAGGCCTAACCTGTGAGCATTTCACTGCCGTACCTAGAGCCTGTGAATCTCGAGGCCGCCCCAAGCCGTGGCGATCTCCTGGCCTGTTGTCTTCACTTAGCGCGCTGCCCCGGGCCTCCTGGCCTGATGGTGTGTGTCTAAAGTGGGAGCAGACACCCGGGCATTGGAAAACTAAGGGCTGAGGTAGTGTAACACACAATTCTGATCGCGCAACTGCGAGCCAAGAAGGGCGGGCCTTAGAGCTCCGGCCTGGGCCTCCCTTTTCCTCAATTCCCATGCTCGCCTCCATAATCCAGGAGCGTTTGCACAAGCGAGCTGCTTCTCCCTTCCGTTTACACGTCCACAGACTAGCAGAGGTAGAGGCTGTGACGTATAATACATAGCTAAGCCCAATGTTACTATGAGAATTGACTCTTGGAGAAACTATTTTAAGGTTTTCAAAGAGGTAGCCACAGATTCTTTGAGTCAATAATAAATTTAGTGACACGAGTCTCGACCCTAATTTTCCCGCTGAGATATTGAAGTGTTCGAAAACCCACTGAAACATGGAACCTTGTCGGACAGCCTATATTCTCCCAAACGCTTAATCGGGACAGCGGACGCTGGGGAGAGGACTTGGTTCTGGACTCCAGACCTGCTCAGAGCGGGTGAAAGGGTTCGATCCTCAACCGCCCTTGTGTCCCGCCGCGGCACGGGCCGCCCCCACCGCTCTTGCTGTGGTCCCGCAAAGCCAGGGCGTCCTCGGAGCCTGGCAGCACTTGCCGCAGTTTGTAACAGACTGCCACAATCAGGGCGGCAAAGCAGCCCGTGCCCCCTACTGCTGCTGCTGCTGCTGCTAAGCCGTTTCAGTCGTGTCCGACTCTGTGCGACCCCAGAGACGGCAGCCCACCAGGCTCCGCCGTCCCTGGGATTCTCCAGGCAAGAACACTGGAGTGGGTTGCCATTTCCCTCTCCAATGCATGAAAGTGAAAAGTGAAAGTGAAGTCGCTCAGTCGTGTCTGACTCTAGCGACCCCATAGACTGCAGCCTACCAGGCTCCTCCGTCCATGGGATTTTCCAGGCAAAAGTACAGGAGTGGGGTGCCATTGCCTTCTCCGTACCCCCTACTATTGGAACCTAAAAGTAAGTGTTCTGCTCGGGTGTTTATTTGGGACATCTGGAAACTGGCGGGAAATTATAATTAGCGGAATTTCCGCTGGAGTTGAAGTTACGCGAGAGAGGCGGGTAGCTGGTGAAGTAGATTTTAAAAAGAGTCAAAGAATTGCCCAGTAGGCCCCAGCGAGATTTGAACTCGCGACCCCTGGTTTACAAGACCAGTGCTCTAACCCCTGAGCTATAGGGCCTTGCAAGTGACCGACATCCCTTGCTCTCTAAAACAGCTTTTATGCTGGACCTTTATTAAGGTGCCTGTGTGTACTGGGCAAAAAAACCTGGACGTCGTTTCAATCTGTTGTTGCTCAGCCGCTCAGTCGTGTCCGATTCTTTGCAACCCCATAGACTGCAGTAGGCCAGGCTTTCCTGTCCATTATCTCCCTGAGTTCACCCAAACTCATGTCCTTTGAGTCGGTGATGCCATCCAACCATCTCTCCCCTTCTCCTCCTGCCCTCAATCTTTCCCAGCATCAGGGTCTTTTCCAGTGAATTGGCTCTTTGTATCTGGTGGCCAAAGTATTGGAGCTTCAACTTCAGCATCAGTCCTTCCAATGAATATTCAGGTTGATTCAGGATTGACTGATTTGATCTCCTTAGAGTCCAAGGGACTCTCAAGAGTTCGAAAGCATCAATTCTTCAGTGCTCAGCCTTCCTTATGATCCAACTCTCACACTCTTGCATGAATACTGGAAAAACCATACTTTGCTTATCTGTTCCTTTGCCAGCAAAGTGATCTCTCTGCTTTTTAATACGCTGTCTAGGTTTGTCAGAGCTTTTCTTCCAAGGATCAAGAGTCTTTTAATTTCATGGCTGTAGTCACCGTCCATGGTGATTTTGGAGCCCAAGAAAATAGTCTCTCACTGTTTCCATTGTCTCCCCACTTATTTGCCATGAAGTGATGGGACCAGATACCATAATCTTAGTTTTCAGAATGTTGAGTTTTAAGCCAGCTTTTTCACTCTCCTTTTTCACCTTCATCAAGTGCTCTTTACTTCCTCTTCACTTTCTGCAATTAGGGTGGTGTCATCTGCATATCTGAGGTTGTTATTTCTCCTGGAAATCTTGATTCCAGCTTGTGCTTTAGCCAGTCCGGCATTTCGCGTGATGTACTCTGCATAGAAGTTAAATAAGCAGGGTGACAATATACATACTCTTGACGTACTCTTTTCCCAATTTGGAAACAGTCCCTTGTTCCATGTATAGTTCTAACTGTTGCTTCTTGACCTGCATACAGGTTTCTCAGGAGGCAGGTAAGATCCCCATCTCTTTTAAGAATTTTCCACAGTTTGTTGTGATCCACACAGTCAAAGGCTTTAGCGTAGTCAAAGGAGCAGAAATAGATATTTTTCTGGAATTCTTTTGTTTTTTCTATGATTCAGTGAATGTTGGCAATTTGATCTCTGGTTCCTCTGCCTTTTCTAAATTCAGCTGGTACATCTGAAAGTTCTCAGTTGAAGCCTAGCTTGAAGGATTTTGAGCATTACCTTACTAGCATGTAAAATGAGTGCAACTGTGCAGTAGTTTGAACATTCTTTGGCGTTGCCCTTCTTTGGTACTGGAGTGTAAACTGACCTTTTCTTGTCCTGTGGCCACTGCTGACTTTTCCAAATTTGCTGACATATTGGATACAGCATTTTAACAGCATCATATTCTAGGATTTGAAATAGCTCAGCTGAAATTCCATCCCCTCCACTAGCTTTGTTTGTAGTGATGCTTCCTAAAGGCCCACTTAACTTCCCACTCCGGGATGTCTGGCTCTAGATGAGTGATCACACCATCGTGGTTATCTGGGTCATGAAGATCTTTTTTGTATAGTTTTTATCTGTATTCTTGCCACTTCTTCTTAATCTCTTCTGCTTCTGTTAGGTCCACACCACTTCTGTCCTTTTTTGTGCCCATCTTTGCATGAAATGTTCTCTTGGTATCTCTAATTTTCTTGAAGAGATCTCTAGTCTTTCCCATTCTATTGTTTCTCTCTATTTCTTTGCATTTTCACCTAGGAAGGCTTTCTTATCTCTCCTTACTATTCTTTGGAAATTTGCATTCAGATAGATATATCTTTCCTTTTCACCTTTGCCTTTCACTTCTCTTCTTTTCTCAGCTATATGTAAGGCCTCCTCAGACAGCCATTTTGCCTTTTTGCTTTTCTTTTTCTTGGGGATGATTTTGATCACCGCCCCCGGTACAATGTTACAAACCTCTGTCCATAGTTCTTCAGGAACTGTGTCTATAAGATCTAATCCCTTGAATCTATTTGTCACTTCCACTGTATAATCATAAGGGATTTTATTTAGGTCACTATTGGAACTCTGTAGTCTCTTGCTGGGGACAGTGCAATATGGGGTCAGTGACAGGAACTACCACTAGATTAAGAATGTAGAAATTTGCCCAATCCAACATAGTCTAATGTAGTGAAAGTTTTCTACCCTCCACCCTCTGCAGATTGTGAAAATCAAGAAGGGAAATTCTACATAGAGGAAATTGTTGACCACAGATCTCTCAGATTAAATTTCGACATCCACATTTGGTTTTCTGTTTGACTAAGGACTTGCACCAAGGGGCAACCACCTGCCCCAAGGTCATTACATTAGTGATTTCTCCACAGCTCAAGTCTTAGTGCCAGAATAGGCATTCATTAATTCATTCATCCCTTTATTGGATAAACACTGAACTCCAGTTCTGTGCTAGGCGAAATGAGACATCTAGATTTGGTCTTTACTTTGAAGCCAGTGGATAGTCTTATGGTATAAAAGAATGTTAGCTTTCATGAAAGAGAACAATGAGAAGTAGCTGTGTCAAGTGTGAGAGAGTGGTAACAGTGCTAGGGTTCACAGACCTGCAGAGTGAGCCATCACAGAGGCAGGCCTTCAGGAGGGGATGGAACTTGAACTGCACTTTAAGGGCAAATTAAGACTTACACAAGTTTGGAGACAGAGTGATCCTTGGTAGAGAAAAAAATTATGAGCAAAGTTGGAGAGAAAGACCTTGGCATTTAAAGTGCCAAGGCAGAACACTGGCTGGGGCAGATGCCAGCCCTTGTGGAAGTGAGGTATCATAAAATAGGTTAGCAGGAGACTTAGAAAATTCTGGAATGAAGTTATACCCCTTTAAAAATTGAACAGGGAAATTCACAAGGCATGAATATGAACATTGGTTTGAAGGGGAGAGAGAGAAACCAAAGTCAAGGGAACACCAGAGACTGGCCATGGTACATATTGTCAAACATGAAATGTAGGAGAATAATAGTTATGGGATTAGAAAGGAAGGAATAAATGAGAGAGATACAGGAAAGGGAGAGTCTGCTGAAGCTAGATATGAATGAAGAAATAAGAGACAATAAAGAGGAAAGAAGGGTGATTCTCAAATATCATACTTTGAAGAAACAAAATGATACTGAAAAAAGAAAATCTAAAGGAGAGATGGGTATCTGGAGAAGGCAGAGGGGTGAAGAAATGTTAAAATTTAGGCAGGCTGGATTTGAAGTGTAGATGGAGGATATAGGAATTTATGACAGCTAGGGTACTCTTGTGTCTGGAGTTCTGTAGATTAAGTCAAGGCTAGATCAAATTACAGAGGTCATTCATTGAGTCAGAGCCTGTAAGAATTATGTGCTCTTGAAGGAAAAGAGTACAAAGAGAAAACAGCAAACACCTGAAAATAAGCTTTCTGAATAGCCCCGTTTCAGGCCTTTGTCTGGAGAAGGCAATGGCACCCCACTCCAGTACTCTTGCCTGGAAAATCCCATGGACAGAGGAGCCTGGTAGGCTGCAGTCCATGGGATCTCTGAGGGTCGGACACGACTGAGCGACTTCACTTTCACTTTTCACTTTCCTACATTGGAGAAGGAAATGGCAACCCATTCCAGTGTTCTTGCCTGGAGAATCCCAGGGACGGGGGAGCCTGGTGGGTTGCCGTCTATGGGGTCGTACAGAGTCGGACACGACTGAAGTGACTTAGCAGCAGCAGCAGGCCTTTGTCATATGAGTGTGTCCAACATTTTTTTTTTTCATTCAACATTTTAAAAACATTTTCCTTACTTTTTTGTAATTTCAATATTATTAGTAAGATTGTCCTAGAAAACTTGCTTTCCCACCTGGCAGCTGAGAATGAGGATGTGACCTAGCTCCACCAATCAGATGCATCCAGAGAAGATTTCAGTTTAGAGGTGTAAATAATCTTCTTTACTCCTCTAATCCAGGAGTTAATAATTCCACAGGGAAATCCCGTATATGTCCAGTGATGAAGGTGTCAGGTTCTTGGGTTTGGGATTTCTTAAATCTATAGATCATTGCCTTTCTTCCATCTGGAAAATTCTCATCCATTATCTTTTTAAGTTTTTTTTTTTTTTTCTCTACTTTTCTTTCTCCATTCATGAAACGAATTATATATTAAACCTTCACACCCTGTCCTTCATCTCTTAACCTCTCTTTCATATTTATTGTCTTTTTGTCTCCATACTCATAATCAACTACTGCTGTATTTAACCAGCTGTTAAATCTACCCACTGAGTCAACCGTAATTATAAATTGTAATTTTCAATTTTAGACGTTTTGCTTCTTTTTCAAAACAACTAAGCCAAATTCTATAATTTCATATTATTTGCAGATACCTGCCAGCTTTTTAAAAGTCTCTTTAAACATAGCAATTATATTGTTTTAATATCTATAATAATCTGTATTATGCTATCTGTTGCTTTAGTTGATTCTTACTCATGTCGAATTGTTTCCTGTGTAACTGTTCATCTTTGAATGTATACTGCTCAATATCTTTGCAAAATTATAAGCAGTGAATTTTTGAGGTCAAGATGAAAGTTTCTTCCTGGAACAAAAAAAATTACATGGCTTTTGTTTCTCATATGTAACTGAACCATTATCAGCCCAAAAGGACTCTAAAAAGAGTTCATGGTCAGACATTCCTTCGGCCTCCAAGATGATGTAAGGCCAAACTGCAAATCAGAGAAAAAGAATACCTGTAGTCCTAGCTTCGCAGTAAAAGTTGAAAGCTCTTCTTTTTATTTTCCCTTTCTAAGCTCAGCTGATTTCTGCTGAGCTCCACAACAATTACTGTAAGTGAAAGGTTAACTTCTTATTCGTTCTTATCTTGTGGGCATAACTCTCTGGGGTCCCAACTTAATATTTGGAAGAATATCTTAGAATTTCTACTTTTGGTGGGTGCTGAACCTTGGCATCTGCCCTTCCTTTTTCTCCCACCCAAAGGTACTGCCAAAACTATAACCCAATTTTGCAGTAATTAGCAAATGTCTTTGGAGAAGGCAATGGCACCCCACTCTAGTACTCTTGCCTGGAAAATCCCGTGGACAGAGGAGCCTGGTAGGCTGCAGTCCAGGGGGTCGCTAAGAGTCGGACATGACTGAGCAACTTCACTCTCACTTTTCACTTTCATGCATTGGAGAAGGAAATGGCAAGCCACTCCAGTATTCTTGCCTGGAGAATCCCAGGAACGGGGGAGCCTGGTGGGCTGCCGTCTATGGGGTCCCACAGAATCGGACACAACTGAAGTGACTTAGCAGCAGCAGCAAATGCCTTAAGAGCTACAAAGATTAATGCTTTCCTAACCTCTCAGATTTCATCTTTTCCTTAGATTCTGGCCTATTTGTTTCTTGTTATCATATTAGTACTTTGATGCTTTTACAAAGATTTGGTAAAATCTTATCCAATATTTTTATCATTTTTCCTCAAGGAGGTTGGTCCAATTTAATTAGCCCACAATTACCAGAAAGGAGATTAGAGTGGTAGGAGCTATAACATCAATCATATTCTACCACATGGACTGAGAAGCAGAGAATGCATTACTCTAGAAAGGGCCTAAGGGAGAGAAAGCACAAAAAAGAGAGCAGTGATAGTAAAAAAGGAAGCCTTGTGTACCTTCCAAGTCCCTAGTTATGACTCACTCCAGAGGCCTCACTGTATTCCCTCTTAGAATCTATGAGACTTCCCTGAATTTTTACAGCAATTCTCCCTTCTATTTAAGGAAAAATTATTTTCAACTTAAAATAACACTGACGGAGAAGGCAATGGCACCCCACTCCAGTACTCTTGCCTGGAAAATCCCATGGACGGAGGAGCCAGGTAGGCTGCAGTCCATGGGGTTACTAAGAGTCGGTCACGACTGAGTGACTTCACTTTCACTTTTCACTTTCATGCACTGGAGAAGGAAATGGCAACCCACTCCAGTGTTCTTGCCTGGAGAATCCCAGGGATGGAACCTGGTGGGCTGCTGTCTATGGGGTCGCGCAGAGCTGGATACGACTGAAGCGACTTAGTTGGACCAAATAACACTGAAGGTATTAATACATGTTTCTACATTATAACTTTTATCTTCTAATATTTGGATCAATATTTATCAAATGGCAGTTATACGTTGGCCACATATACAGATCTCTGCTCCAGTCAGCTTGGTCTACTTATAATTCCCCAAATATAACTCACACCTTTTCCAGTTGTGATCATTTGTTAATTATTTCTTCAACTAGAATGATTTTCCATTTCTCCATACCTGTCAAACACTACTTATCCTGGAAAGATGATCTCAATGTTCTAATTCACAGTATCTTTGCTTTTTTACCAAGTAGATTTCCTCTCGTTTCCCCTCTGAAACCTATGAACCTTTTTCATCTTTGCTATTCCTTCTTCTTCACTCTCTCTCTCAGGATTTTGAACAGGACACATGTAATGGAGGTGTTCCCTAGCACCCAGAAGTAAGCATCCAGAGTGCCATTACTCATTCAACTACACTCAATCAGTTATGAAATTATCAGACTGTTCTGTCTTTCCCGAATTTCTTCATCTTATATGATATATTGTTGAAAGAATGCACCCTTTTATTTTTTTAATCTTCCAGAGTTACTTCTAAATTCTGTTTTCCTATCTATGTCTATGTCCACCTTTTGGAAATGCTACAAAAGATACAAAGAAAGAACTGAAAGAGATGGAAAAGAAAAAGGGAAGGAGATTCTATTACACTTAATTATAAAGTGCTTTATCTTGTTTTTAGAATTCAGTGTGTTAGCATACCATCAGCAGTTTTAGTACACTATCAGCAGTATGTGAACCGAGAACTTTCAGACGTACAAGCTGGATTTAGAAAAGGCAGAGGAACCAGAAATCAAATTGCTAACATAAGCTGTATCACAGAAAAAGCAGGGGAATTCCCCCCCCCCCCCCGAAAAAACCATGTACTTCTGCTTCATTGACTACTCTATAGCCTTTGACTGTGTGGATCACAACAAAATGTGGAATATTCTTAATGATATGAGCATACCAGACCACCTGATCTGCCTTCTGAAAAACCTGTACACAAGTCAAGAGGCAACTGTTAGAACTGGACATGGAACAACAGACTGGTTCCAAACTGGGAAAGGAGTATGTCAAGGCTGTATATTGTCATCCTGTTTATTTAACTTATATGCAGAGTACATGGGGAGAAACACTGGGCTGGAAGAAGCACAAGCTGGAATCAAGATTGCCAGGAGAAATATCAATAACCTCAGATATGCAGATGACACCACCCTAATGGCAGAAAGCGAAGAGGAAGTAAAGAGCCTTGATGAATGTGAAAAAGGAGAATGAAAAGGCTGGCTTAAAACTCAACATTCAAAAAATGAAGGTCATAGCATCTGATCCTATTACTTCATGGCAGATAGATGGGGAAAATGTGGAAACAGTGTCAGATTTCATTTTCTTGGTCTCCAAAATCAATGTGGATGGTGACTGCAGCCATGAAATTAAAAGACATTTGCTTTAAGAAAAGCTATGACAAACTTAGACAGTGTATTAAAAAGAGAGACATACTTTGCCAACAAAGGTCTGTACAGTGAAAGCTATGGTTTTTCCAGTAGTCATGTATGGATGTGAGAGTTGGACCATAAAGAAGGCTGATCACCAAAGAAATGATGCTTTCAAACTGGTGCTAGAGAAGACTCTGAAGAGTCCTTTGGACTACAAGGAAATCAAACCAGTCAATCCTAAAGAAATGAACCCTGAATAATCATTGGAAGGGCTGGTGCTGAAGCTGAAGCTCCAATATTTTGACCACTCATTGGAAAAGACCTTGATGCTGGGAAAGATTGAGAGCAGGAGGAGAAGGGGGCAACAGAGGATGAGATGGTTGTATGGCAACACTGACTCAATGGATATGGGTTTGTGCAAACTCAGGGAGAGAGTGAAGGACAGGGAAGCCTGGTGTGTTGTAGTTCGTGGGGTCGCAAAGAGTCAGACAAGACTTAACGACTGAACAACAACAACAAGCAGTTTTATGCACTGTATTCTCAGCTCCTTGAGGGGAAGGTTGTATGGGTTTCCAAAATACCTAACAAAGTGACCAGCACACAGTGGTATTAATAAATACTTGAAATGGAGGGCAAACTACTACACAGATATGTTCAGGGAGTAAAGGATATTATTGCCCCCAGAAATCTGGAACCCAATAGATTCTTTTAGTTTCCTCTTCCTGAAATTATTGGTAAAACAAGCACTGGAAATCTCTAAGAGACTTCTAGCTCTTATCTAATTTAAATTCCAGGATACTAGTCTGAATTCAGGGCCAGTTCTCATTTTATATGGTCACTAAATGGTGTACCTAACACTAACAGAGATGAATGCCCCACCCACCCAACACACACAGAGTATCCTTACAGAAAAGAGAAGAAGTTACCTAAAAATAAACATATGGTTACCTATTGAGACTGAGAATATATAAGATAATGTTTATAACAAAAAGGGTGAAATCCGTTTAATGTGGCATGTACATTTAGCCCTACTGGGGCAGATTTCCTTTGAAAAATGTCTGACCTCCTTTCTCAGTCTAATTCATAATTTCAGACCCTCAAGCAGACACACTTTTCAGTGAGAGAAGCCCCACCTAAAAAACTTATTTGCCTAACAGGGCAACCTTTGTTTCCTACACATTTGTTCAGTGGAAAGTACGTCTTCCTGAGGGTTTGGCATCACACATTAGGACTGTGAAGGAAAGTCAGGCATTTCTCATAGGAAATTTGCCCTAGTAGGGTTGAATACCAGAGAAGGCAATGGCACCCCACTCTAGTACTCTTGCCTGGAAAACCCCATGGATGGAGGAGCCTGGTGGGCTGCCGTCTATGGGGTCGCACAGAGTCGGACACGACTAAAGTAACTTAGCTGCAGCAGCAGCAGGGTTGAATACATACGTTAGGAAAACAAGGAACACTTTCAATCTCATTTTATGGAGCCAGTATCATGCAGATACCAACAACAGACAAAGATAGTACAAGAAAGGAAAATTACAGGCCACTATCAATGCAAAATGCTAGCAAATTGAATTTAACAGTATATTAAAAGGATCATCACAATGACCAGGTAGGATTTATCTCTGGGATGCAGAGATGATTCAACATGTGTGAATCAATCAACGTGATAAACTATATTAACAGGAAAAGAAGAAAGCCACATGACCACCTCTGTGCTATGCTTAGTCGCTGTCTGACTCTTGCAACCCCATAGACTGTAGCCTACCAGGCTCCTCTGTCCATGGGATTCTCCAGGCAAGAATACTGGAGTGGGTTGCCATTTCCTCCTCCAGTCCAACTGTTTAGGACACTATAGACTGTAGCCCTCCAGGCTGCTCTGTTCATGGAATTTTCTAGGCAGTAATTGGAGTGGGTCGCCATTCCCTTCTCCATGACCATCTCTAGATGCAAAAAAAGCATTTGTCAAAATTCAACATCCATTCATGATAAAAAAAAAATACTCTTACTAAAATAGGTATAGAAAGGACTTATCTCGACACAACAAAGGTCATATATGAAAATTCCACAGCTAACAAACCATAATTAATGGGGGAAACCTGAAATCTTTCCCTCAGAGATCTGATACAAGGCAAGAATGCCCACTCTCACCACTTCTATTTAACACAGTACAGGAAGTCCTAGTCAGAGCAATTAGACAAGAAAAAGAAATAAAAAGCATCCAAATTGGAAAGAAGTAAAATCATCTCTGTATAGAGATGACATGGTTATATATGCAAAAAATCCAAACTACTGAGCAACAACCAAAAAAACCTGTTAGAACTAATAAGTGAACTCAGTATAGTTTCAGGATATAAAGTCAACATGCAAAAATCAGTTGCATTTCTGTACACAATAACTATGCAAATAGGAAATTAAGAAAACAATCCCATTCACAACAGCAATAACAACAACAAAATACTTAAGAATAAACTAAAGAGGTGAGAGCTTGAACTTTCTGACCTGTATCAAACTCAAGGACATCACTAGTCAATTTCAAAACAACATTTGATAGCAAGTTCTTGCTACAAGCTTGTAGTTTCAAAGTGTTCCCACCCATTTCACAACTGCGTTATCATTTCAAACCCCAATCAATCCTTATGAAATAAGCACCCTTACTTCTTCTAATCCTTGACAAACAACTTATGTTTTTTTGCCTTTGTAAGCTTTCCTCATTTTGTAATCCAATGGAACACAATTCAAGTGTTTCCTTGAATTTGTGCCTCCTGGGCTGCTCTCTTAACAAACCCTCAAAAAAGCATTTTTTTTTTTTTTTTTTGGTCTCAATCAGGTCTCTGTTCCTAGAATTCTTGGTTAACAAGGAATAAGATACAAAGAAAAGATAAAGAGGGATCTTATTGTAGGATAATACAAATGTTTTAAACTTTGATTATAATGGTGGTTGTACAACTTGATAAATTTACTAAAATAGTCATTGAATTGTACACGTACAAGGATGAATTTAGGTATATAAATCATATCTCAATAGTTATTTTTAAAAAGTATTGATGGGAATAATAGAAAGAAAATAGCAATCAGGAGACTTAATCTCCTCTATTTCAGAAATTACATTTAACATAAGTGAAATAAACACTGTTCTTAAAATCAAAAATTGCTAGATTTAGTAAAATTAGATCTAACTCTACGCTATTTATAGAAAACATTTTAAATATAAATACATGTGTTAACAGAAATAATCAATAAACAACAGAAATAGAAAAGAGTTTGATCTGTGCCAAACCAAAGACTATAACCCAGGAGACACAGATTCAATAAGCTCTTGAACTGTGTTGCAGTGGCTTACAAATGGGAGAAGCTTACATAGGCAAAAACTTCAAAGTTATGTAAGTTGTTTGTCAAGGTTTAGGATTGGATCTGGCAAGAAATAAAGGTGTTTGTTAAACAAGGATTGCTGCTGCTACTGCTAAGTCACCTCAGTCATGTCCGACTCTGTGCGACCCCATAGACGGCAGCCCAGCAGGCTCCCCCATCCCTGGGATTCTCCAGGCAAGAACACTGGAGTGGGTTGCCATTTCCTTCTCCAATGCATGAAAGTGAAAAGTGAAAGTGAAGTCGCTCAGTTGTGTCTGACTCTCAGAGACCCCATGGACTGCAGCCTACCAGGCTCCTCTGTCCATGGGATTTTCCAGACAAGAGTACTGGAGTGGGGTGCCATTGCCTTCTCTGTCAAACACTACTGGCCAACCACTAATCTTTCAACTATGTTCACAAAAGAAAAGGAAAAGGATCTTTTCCAAACACAAATAACATATATTTTATAGGAACATCCCAAGTTACTTAAACCAGACTTGTTAAAAGCCCTGTTTACCCTTCTCCCACTATTCCATCTTTTCTCCCATTCTCCTGTCCAAGAACTCCTCTATCCAAGACTGGACAGTAAATGGTGTTTTCCCCAGCTTCTCACATGCCTAATATAGGAATCTCTCTCTCTCTTTTTTTTTTATCTTTGGCTCACATTTTAATCTTAGGTACAACACTATTTCCCTCTTCCTACTCCTCTTTTCATATTCCAGTTTTTGTCCAGTTATAGAAAACCTCCTCTTCCTTCTCTCTTGTTAAAAATAGTAAAGCTCTAATCACAGCTTTTAAGCAAAGTGTAGAAAACATCACACATGCCAAATCCCACTCATAATTCAAGAAAACCATGAAGGGAGCACAGTTGTAAACTAAGGAAGAGTTTGTTATCAGAACATAAGATCTCTGCGGGCAAGGATTTTGTCTATTTTGTTGGGCCTCCTGCCTGGAAAGTAGAAATTGGCATCCCACTCCATTATTCTTGCCTGGAAACCTCCATGGACAGAGCAGTCTGGCAGGCTGCAGTCCCCGGGGTCGCACAGTCAGACAACATTGAGCACTGAGCACACACACAGGAGCAGGGCAGCCTACAGACTAAATACTATTAAGTTCTACCGATTTTTTTACTTCTCACTGGGTTGGTAACCTAAAGTAAGCAAAAGTAACAGGAAGCTCCTCATATCTAAATTTTATCTCCCTTACATTCTATCTTTTTAGAGTCGCTTTGAGTTTATTTCCTCTTTGTAAGAGACCAAGAAGGGCCACCTGTGTTCAACAGATAACGCCAGTTTGTTAACTCAAGTACTGTTTTAATCTGAAGAAGGAAAAACTCTTTGCCAAGACAAGTTTAAGCATGTATGAGTTATATGAACACTCTTAGATTCTCCTACTCATAAGAATATCTATTAACCATGCCTTTTCAAGGTTAGGAGTACACTTATACATACCTACATCAAGAAAATGCCATTATACTTAAGAATCAGTAACATTACTCTCAAGCTTTCAAAAGTGCTTTGAAATCCTTCAGAATATCACAAATTTATCAAACCTACTTCTCAGGTATGTACTACTTATCAAACAAAATCTATACACCTGGCTTTTTTCTTATATAACAAATTCAGTTATACCTAATGACATAACCAAGTTTGTTTTTCATGTTTTGCATACAAATGCACTTTTCATTTACAACCTATTTTGAAGTGAAGGTCATTCTACAGAGATTAAAAACAGAGCCATACAGACACAGGCCTGACCCTTCCTAAATGACTACTAGTAATTGGCCCCATCTCTCAAAGTGAGACAAGTTCCTTAACATTAAATAGAAGCCTTCCAATGTTTCTCTCTCCTCTAAACCTCAGACCATGTTTTAATAGATCTTTTGTTCAAAAGGATGCAAAGCACATATTCCAACTAGTATTATGTCTCTAAACTTTAAGATCTTTAATTTTCAAGAAATCAATTTAAAGCCAATAAACATAATCTTGATATTTCAACATACTCCAAAAGAAAACTCTGAATCCATTTTCACATAAGTTTACCATTACACTTATTAAGTCATAAAAGCTTTAAATTGGCAAACTATGCTTTAAATGTTACAAACCAATTAAATGTTTAATTATAAGAAGTTGAATGCTACACTTGACTGTTAAACTACTGGGTTCCAAAGTTAAATAAGTTATTATGAAGTGTACATATGTTACGGTATAGAAGGTGTGGTCAGAAGCTAGCTGCAGAAAAAGAAAAAAAAAAAAAAAACTTGAGAAACTCTGTATCATGAGTTAACCATAATTCAGAGCAAAATGTTTATGTCTGTTATTAAGGGTAGAAATAAAACACTGAAAACTTGAAAAAAAAAAAAGGTATAAGCAACCATATGTACTTATTTCCTAGGTTGCTAGATGATATTAAAAACTAAATCTCAAAATCATCATAAAGTCTGATAAATGAAACTACAGTAGACAGACTACACTTTTGAAAGTTTTGTAATTTTAGCAAGAATTCAGTGAGGACTTATTTTTATAACACTGATTCGACTACTTGATCAAATCATTCTAAATGGAGGTGGTTTGGGGACAAACCAGAGTAAACGCTGAAAAGTGTAACTCAAGTCAAATATACACAAGGAGGTTAAATCACCTTAGAAATATTTCACTTGAAAAAAGATTCCAAAATGGCTAATCAGAGATATTAGCATACTTAAATTAGTTTAAAACACTGAAAGTTATTTTATTTTAAATCAATGTTTTGATGTAAAGAAGTATCACCACCTAAAACAAGAATAAAATAAAATGGATAGTGAATTCCATGTATCTTTTTCTTCACCTATGAGGATGAGATGGCGGGATGACATCACTGGCTCGATGGACGTGAGTCTGAGTGAACTCTGGGAGTTGGTGATGGACAGGGAGGCCTGGCGTGCTGCGATTCATGGGGTCGAAAAGAGTCGGACACAACTGAGTGACTGATCTGAATCTGATCTGATACTTGTGAGGTCAGCTGCTAGAAGCTGATGACAAGCTTGGTCATTCTATAAATTTTATGACAATCAAAGCAAAAACTATGAAAATCAATACTTTCCAATCTACAATATTTTACCTTGACTGTTGAGTTTGAGTACAGGACAGCAAGATGGACGGTAATCTAGATTACACTTCTGGGGTTTTCTCAATTTCCAGGAATCTTATCTCAAATCCCCAATTAATCAATCTTCCTAATTCACAATTCTGATAGAATATATGATACATTCTAAAATAAAACTTTAAAGTTGCTAAAATAAATTCAGTATTTAGTTTCAATCCAAATTCTGAAATTAGCTCACTAAGGAAAAATTAAAAGAATCAGTTACAGTGTGAAAAAATCATTGAAAATCCATATTCCCCAAAATCCTCTTACTGCTCCCTGTAATTTTAAACCAAGTATTACTTGAAATTTTTGTAATTTGAAAAACTTGTAACTCTTAGAACTCTGAAACTGTCAGTTTTTTTGTCAACTAATTTCTTCTTAAAATCAGTGAACTATGAAAGTCATATTTCACAAAAAAGTAAAATTCTATGAGTTTAATTTTAATAAATTAATTTTATTCATGCTATTAATATCTTAGGAAGGACTATTGTAGAGTTAGAATCATACTATTTTATTACTTTCTACATTAGATGTCAAAAAATATTTCTAAATGATTACACATAGTATACAAATATTCATATAATGTAGACAAAATGTGTAACTAACACCAATGAGTGTGTGTGTCTCTGTGTTAAGGGAGAACATTCACTCCCAGTATCATGTGTAGTAAATATTTACCAATCCACCTACAAGGACATGTTTGCAATTCTTCCATTACGGGCTGATTGCTGCTAGCAGATGCTATTTTGAGAACAGCTGGTGTAGTCTTTGAGTCCCATACAGTTAAAACAAGCAAACAACAACAACAATAAAATTCAAATTCTTAGATTCAGGAACACGCCTGAAATCATATCCACAATGGCCACCCAGCTCCATTTTGAGTGCCTAAACCACAGTTACCCCATTTTGACTTAAAAGTCTATTCTTTTCTTTAATGGTTAAAGCAGATGTACAACCCATGTTTGACAGGTCATAAGATAGACTGTTCTAGTTAGCATAAAGTTCAAGCCAAATTGTGTATAAGCTAGAATAATGTGCCTATACCTCAATATATGAAAATTATTTCCATCATATAGATATGTTAAAAGTAAAAAATGGAAAAGACATACTATGAAAATTTTTTTAAAAAGTTGATGTAGCTACCTCAGTATCAGATAACAGATTCTTTACGGTGAGAAATACTATATGAGATATTGAGGAATATTTTATTATTAAAGGGTCAATTCTATACAAAGCACAACATTCCTTTTGGTACCTTTTGGTACATTCATACAATGAACTATTATTTAGCACTAAGACCTATAGGCATGAGCTATCAAGTCATGAAAAGACCTGGCAGAAATATTATGAACTGAATGCCTATGTTTCCCCCAAATTCATGTTGAAACACTAACCTCCAGTGTAATGGTATTTGGAGATGGGTCTTTTGGGGGTACATAGGGTTAGATGACATCATGAAGATGGAACCCTCATGCTGGGATTAGTGCCCTTCTTAGAAGAGATGCCAAAAAGCTAACTTTCTTTCTCACTCTGTACCATGTGAGGACAAAATGCTTGACTGCAAGCCAGGAAGATAGCTTGCATCAGAATCCAACCATCCTAGCACTCTAGACTTCTAGCCTCCATAACTGTGAGTAAATAAAATTCTGTTGTTCAAGTCACCCAATCTATGGTATGTTGTATGGCAGCCTGAGCTAAGACAAAACACTCAAATGCATTTTACTAAGTGAAAGAAGGCCACAGCACCCCACTCCAGTACTCTTGCCTGGAAAATCCCATGGACGGAGGAGCCTGGTAGGCTGCAGTCCATGGGGTAGCGAAGAGTCGCACACGACTGAGCGACTTCTGATTCACTTTCATGCACTGGAGAAGGCAGTGGCAACCCACTCCAGTGTTCTTGCCTGGAGAATCCCAGGGTGGTGGAGCCTGGTGGGCTGTCGTCTCTGGGGTCGCACAGAGTCGGACACGACTGAAGCGACTTAGCAGCAGCAGCAGCAGCAAGTGAAAGAAGCCCATCTTAAAGGCTACATATTATATGATTCCAACTACATGACGTTCTGAGAAAAAGGCAAAACTATGGACACAACAAAATGATCATTGGTTGCTAAGGGTTGTGGGGAGAGAGGGATGAATAGTCAGAGGACAGAAGACTTTTAGGGCAGTGAAACTGTTCTATTTGATATGGTGGATATATGCCATACATCTGTCAGAAACCATAGAATTTATAACACCAAGAGTGATCCCTAATGTAGAGTTTGGGGGAGAAAGGCTCCATGCAAATGTGTATGGCTGAGTCCCGTCATTGTTCACCTGAAACCATCACAACATTGCTAATCTACTATACCCAATACAAAATAAAGAATTAAAAAAATAGAGTGACCCCAAATGTAAACCATGGCTGGGGGTGACAATGATGTATCAGTGTGATTCATTGCTTGTAACAAATGTACCATCCTACACCACCCTAGTGTAGAATGTTGATGGTGGAGAAGGCTGTGCATGTAGGGGCAGGAGGTATATGGGAACTCTATGTACTTTTTACTCACTTTTGCTGTGGACTTAAAACTTCCCTAAAAATAAATTCTGTTTAAGCTCTCCCACAATAATCTTGAATTTCTATGTATCTAATAACACATCTTCAGAGGTAAGAAACAAAAGTGGACAGAACTGAGAGAAGAAATAGAAATAGAGAAACACACAATCATGACTGGATATTTGAACAAATCTCTCTCAGTAAGAGTTAAACAAGTGGACAAAATATTCAGTGAGATCATTGAAGATTTTATGAGCACAGTAACCAATATGTGGTATTGAGAGGTGACTGGATAGAGTCCTAAAAAAGAAATTTTGAATAAAGTTTACTATGCATATGTCAACTAAAAATTGCCATTTGCCTTCTGCCTCTACAAGGATTAAGTCACTAGCTGCTGCAGTCACTGACCTTCAACACATCCTGAAAGGAGCTCAGGGTGGAGAACAGGAATGAGGCACTCTGTGCTCTAGGAAAAACTGGCAGAACAGGGTATTCAGGTAGTTATTTTCAGGAGAAGATTTTATGAGCTCAAATTCTTGGATCTTCTCACATTTGGAAAAGCACTAAAATCATTAACAGAAACATTTTCTCCTTGTGATTAGCAGTAGGCCTCTGCCAAAATGTGTGCTTGACTGAGCATATCCCCCTTCACTCAAATCATAGAGAATACTGACTTCCCCTATCCCCTGGTGAAGGGAATGGCAACCCACTCCAGTATTCTTGCCTGGAGAACCCCATGGGCAGAGAAGACTGGCGGGTTATAGTCCATGGGATCACAAAGAGTCAGACACAACTGAGAGACTCTACACACCTCACACTTCCCTCCCTCTTCAGAGCAGATAGTTCCTCAGAGCTATCTGAGACACTTTGCTGAGCTATAGTCTCCCTAGATAAAACTTAACTCACAACTCCCACGTTGTACATTTTTTCAGTCCACACAAACTTCAATCACTCTGCTGACAGAATGGAGGACTGTAGGATTCGTGTCCTGGAAGACATTCTTAGGTCTCCATGATTCAAAGCAGAACACAGGTATTTTGCACACCACTGACAAGGGTGTGCACGCCACCTTGTTGAAGCCTGTAAAACTGACGTAATAAAAAATACATTTGGACTTAGAAGATCAAGGTAGTTGAGATTCCCTGCTCTTGGACCAAGATCTTGCAGGTTCATTGTTCATGGACTTCAGACTTTCTAGATTTCAAATCTCGGAGGTTCTTCCACAGATGAGAAAGATCCCTGGTATTGAGTTTCCAGGATGATCTCATTTGATTAATTTGAACATGTGAAGAGCTGTCCATGTGGCCCATTTCTCCTAGTTTTGCCTGTGTACTCACCTGTCATGCCCAGCAAAACAAATACACTTGGCCAGAGACCTCAGAAGATAGCACAATCTGATTTCATTTTTGTGTAGTTCATCTGAGATCTCCAGTGTTTCTAGTCCTGGGCATCCTTGGGTTCACAGTCTATTCATGTCTTACGGGTCATAAAGTGGTCGGTACTGTTCCTTAGTATTGGAAAGACCTTTTCCTTGTCCTTAACAGTTGTCTTTACTATTTTGCCAAGGTTTTCTGCTTTTCCCTCTCATTTATATCTAAGACTTCTCAATCCCCCCCCGCCCCCCCGCCACCATACTGAGCACATATTTCTTCCCTGCACATTGCTTTCAAGACATCTACATATCTTTATATCTAAGGCTTCTCATTTTTTCCCCCACTGCCACCACACTGAGCACACATCTCTTCCCCGCACATTGCTTTTGAGACATCTACAGATCTTTATATCTAAGGCTTCTCATTTTTTTCCCCCACTGCCACCACACTGAGCACACACCTCTTCCCTGCACATTGCTTTAGAGACATATACAGATCTTTATATCTAAGGCTTCTCATTTTTCCCCCACTGCCACCACACTGAGCACCATCTCTTCCCTGCACACTGTTTTCAAGACATCTGCAGATCTTTAACTCCTTTAGTTCACCTTCCTCATTTCTGCTGGAATTCAAAAATTCTACAAAACTGATCTCTGCTGCAATCAATGGTTCTCAAAGCATGGTCCCTGGATCAGTAGCATTTGCATCACCTAAAAACCTGTTAGAAATATAAATTCTTGGGCTCTTGGTCTTCTAAATCAGAAATTCCAAGAGCTGAGTCCAACAATTTATCTTTTTAATAAGCCCTCAGGTGACTGTGATGCCTGCTACATTTGAGAGTCAGTGCTCGAGATGCCCCTCTCCAGTGATGTCTCTCTCCACAGCAGCAGGGAGCTCTGGCCCCAATATGCCTACCTCTTTAACCCTTGAAAATGCATTGTGGTTCATTGACAGAGATCCCACAGAGGATCTGAGTTAGCAGTCTTCCTCCAATCCCTGCTCCCTTCACTTTTACGTTAAAACTTACGGGATTTCAAGAAGAGATCTCTGTCTCTATGCCCAAATTTCCCCTTCGTATAAGGACACCAGCCATATTGGATTAATGCCCACACTAATAACTTCATTTTAACTTGGTTACTTCTGTAAATATCTTGTTTCCAAATAAGGTCACATATTGGGGCACTGGGGATTAGGACTTCTATATAACCTTTTGGAGGGACAAAATTCCACCTACAACAAAGACCACAGAATTTTACAGGAGGCTCTGGGAAAATCCCCTTTATATGTCCAGGGAACCCCCAACACTACCATAGGATTAATTTTCTTTTCTCTTGGGGGAAATTAAGAGACAGTGACAAGTGTCTGTTCTTAAGGAAGTGAGCCAGGTCTGGGTGCTTCTTCCCTAACATAGACTGTATATTTGCAAGAGAGAGGGAGGCACAGAACATGAACATATATAACCTCCCCATTTAAAGCTCTTGGTGGAAATGTGCTCCCCAAATAGCTTATTTAATGGTATTAAATGGAGGGTGTGATCCGATGTCATCAAGGAGCCACAATTTCTACTTTCTTAGAAGGCAGAAAATCGGTCCAAACATCCCCCAATCCCACCACCCAGCCTTTTGCTGTCACCTATTCCCCGACCCCACCACCACCTCCAAGTCTAGGCAGTAATTGTGAAATAATTCTGCTACAGCCACACACTAGCGAAAGAGATAGCAGCATCTGGCCGTTCTGTTATTTCCAATTTGTTGTGAGGAAAAAGCAAGAGTTCCTTTCCGCATAGGGAACACGGAGACTCAAGTGTGTGGACTCTAAACAGATGCTCAAACGTTTGGAAAACTGATGTGTGTGGCTACTCTTCTGTGTGTCAAGAGGAGTGACAGTGTAATGCTAATTTTCTCTCTTTCCGACTCGGTTCTCAGGCTCCTCTCCGTAGGCCTGCAGGCTCGGGGTTCCGGGTAGGATGAGGTGCGGGAGCACGCAGAGTACCAGCCTGGGCTCAGAATCCTGCCTCAGTCCTTGGAGAAGGGCTTCTCTGGCTTCTCCTTCCGCAGTCGCCAGTGGTAATAACCGCTGCATGGCTACAACTGCGCAGGGGAGACAGGACCTCTCTGGGAGACGCAGAAATATATGTTCCAAAGAAAGGGACTGAAGGCTCCCTGGAAGCAGGAACCGATCCCACCTAAAAGACAGCCTTCTCTTGCAACAGGCTGAGTTGGGAAGATTCTGCTTGGGCTGACACTAGGCAGCGGGCATTGATTGGCGTCGGCTTTTTGGGCTCTCGGCCACTAAGAGCAAAGGGAACTATGGGTTTGTTTCGTTTTGTTTTTTGTTTGTTTATTTTAATCCTTTAACGCAGGCCCTATCCATGCCTCCTGGAGACTCAATACTGCTCTCCTAGCTTCAGAATCGAAAAGTATCGAACTCAAAATTTAGCAAAAAATTGAAGTCCAGGCACGCGGAGCTGACAGGGAAAGGCAGCTTTGCTCATTCTTACTCCTCCACCGCCAGTATCCCCAAATGATACGGATACTAATCACTTTTTGTCCAATCAACAAATAGTTTTTGAGCGCTTACTGGACGCAAAGCAGAAGCTCATGTGACCCAACTTCGGGAAGCTGTTTCAGTCCACACTCTAAGAGCTGCGCTTCCGGAGCGATACTTGGCTTTGAAGTTATTTCCCTTTTACTTCCTCGAGTGAGAAAAGCTATTTGGGTTGGGTGGATACAGGTTCGAGTTCTAGTAGAGCAGAGAACTTTCTTAGTGTCCTCTGGTGATATCTAGAATCAAGATTTGGGGTCACAGAGTAGAGGACAACGCTGGGGGGAAAAAAAAGGCAGAAAGGTGTAACTAGCGAGTGTAGGGGGATACCTGATGTGGGTACGGTAGCGTGGCCGAGCGGTCTAAGGCGCTGGATTTAGGCTCCAGTCTCTC
Organism: Bos indicus x Bos taurus; assembly: GCF_003369695.1. Lineage (NCBI taxonomy): Eukaryota > Metazoa > Chordata > Mammalia > Artiodactyla > Bovidae > Bos > Bos indicus x Bos taurus. The sequence continues at coordinate 20,343,153 of NC_040085.1, forward strand.
TGGAGGCGTGGGTTCGAATCCCACCGCTGCCAAGGTTTTGTTTCTTGATCGTGAATGTTCACGACCCACGTCCTCACTACAGGACCGGATAAGGACTTGCCAAAGGGAAAGCATTTAAGCTGAGGCTTTTTCAAGTTGAGAGAAGAGAGGTGGAGAACCTTGAAATTACCTTGAAAGTGCACGTGCCCCACAACGGGCTGCCCCAGCGAGGGGAGCAGGGAGTGAAGTCAGATGGTCTCATCATTTGCTGCTAAGCCAGCAAACTTCGGGCAGTTGCAGAATGTCCCTGTGCAGTTTCTGCTACTGACTGCCTCTGGGATCCCTATTGTTCCCTACAGGATGATCTCTATTTATCTGCTGCTCTCCTCACTTAAACAGCACCCACTCCCTCACTCACCCTTTCTCTTTCCTTCCCTTCCAGGCAAGGATGGTAAAGTCAGGCCAGTAAAGAAGATGGGTTAAGCTGGAAGAGAATCATCGAGGGAGGCAATTGCTCCTCAGTTTACCATCTGTGCCACCAGGGAAGCCCCATCAGCTCAGGCAAGTGATTTAATTCCAAGGCTTGAGTCACCCAAGGAAGAGTACTCTGACCCTACCTAGCACATAGTGTCCTAGGATGGGTTCACAATCAGAATTTGAGCTCTTTAAGGAACACTCTCACTTTCTGACCCTAGAGGGCAGTGCCTTTCCTGCCCAATATGCAACACTTTTGGTTCCCAAAGGGTGCATTGGGCATGGTTTGGCACCTACTGCACTCAGATTTGAATCCAGGCATCTCCTCTTCCTTAAGCCTTTGAGGAGTCATTGGTTCATTTTAGTAGGTGGAGATGACTGGACTATTGAAGGCAAGCAATAAATTTGTCCATCTGACTTGTTACTCTAGTCAGCTTCTGAAAATGAAGTGAAAGTGTTAGTTGCTCAGTCCTGTCTATTTGAGACCCCATGGACTAGAGCCCACCAGGCTCCTCTGTCCATGGAATTCTCCAGGCAAGTGATAGTTTGGACAGTTCCATATGAATTTTCATATTAATCAGTCAGCTGATTGTTTTCTGGAGAAAAAATATAAGAAGCTTCTTTTCTAAAGAAATAATTCAGCAGAGCCACATGTGTGCATTCTTTGATGTCTCAGCTGGTGGAAATAGGGGGAGTTATAGAATTCTGTTGGCATCTTTAGGTTGTTGGTTAGATTCCAAATAGGCGCTGGAGCATTTGCAACTGCTCTAAAAACGCCATTGGATGTCATGTTCGTTGAAGATTTTCGTAGCTTTAATTAGCAACAGCCTTCGTTTATCTTTGTAAGAGATTTCTGGCAGACTGAGGTAGCCGCAAGGAATAAAACATAGTAACACTGCAGAAGGCCCACAGCCTAGTGTGTGGTACAGATTTAATTCATGCATTACCCATTTATTCATTCACTAAATTCTTCCCCTTCCTGGGTGGAAGATGAAAAATTCAGAGCCAACGAGGCGAGTAAACTTTTGCAATAAGTGTCCGCTGTGCCCTGAACCCCTTGCTCTTGACGTTTGAAGTTAGGACTTCGAGAACACTTTGTATAAAGCAAAATTGAGATGTAAAGAAAGTACTATCAGAAAGAGTAGTGAATTTGTGTCCAGCATCTGGTAGCGTGGCCGAGCGGTCTAAGGCGCTGGATTAAGGCTCCAGTCTCTTCGGGGGCGTGGGTTCGAATCCCACCGCTGCCAAGGAAAGTTTTTGCCAGTTGCAGAAGACTGAGATCTAAAATGAGACAAATATTCCACCTACCGGGTTAGAGGTGAGAGACTGAGCGTGTGGCAGCGAGGTTCAGTTAAAACTAGTCAAATCCGTTTTCTGGCATGAAAGTTTTGCTAATTAGTGACGTTTTGATTAGTCTTCAAAGATGAATTTCACCAAGGGGATAGGGGTCATCGGAAACAAGTTTTAAGACCTTAAAACGGAAGCTTTATGTGCAAACGCAACTCCGGAAGAGGAAGCTGTCACATTCCACAAGGGACTGATAAAAGGATAGGGGAAAGGGGGAGTGGTGTCGCCCCCTTTTTTTCCCCTACATTTTCACAGAGGGAAATTCACAGAGGCTTCGCGGGCAGTGTAAAACCGAAATTCAAGAGGCAACTCTTTTGGCAAAAGTGCAGGGCGTAGCCGTTGGGTCCATACTGTCGTCAGAGTACAGTGGTGACTTTAGAGTCAGTTCCTCAGGTCCTCAGCTCTCCATTGGTCTGTTTGCTCTGGGACGCATCTGCCTTCCCACGCCCAAGCCCCATTTCTGGTCTCCTGATGCAGACTCTGCATCTTTCTCTACCAGGAAGGGAGAAGAACAGGGAGGGTCTGAGGGAGTATGTCTGGAGTGTGACTCAACAAAAAGGCAATGTCCACCGGAGGAGGGAGGTGTTTAAATTCTTGTAGACTTGAATCAAGGATCTTGGACAACTAACTTGGAAAATTAGCTCACTGCCCCTACAGCTTGCTTTCAAAAAGTCCGAAAATGTTTTAACCCAGAATCTGAATGCCTGTTAGACATTTTCACCTCTTGAACTGTGAATACAGTGAACTTTGGATCTTTGCCCACATTTCAGGGGTCCAGGAGAGTGTATGGATGGAATTTGATGTCCATTGCAATCCAGGTTGAATTAAAATGTTACACCTTTCTCAGTGTCTTTGGAGAGGCCCATTTTGCAGGAGAGAGCACCCTTAAGCAAAGGAGAGAGCACCTTCGGGAGGTGGTGAAGGAACAAAGATGGCCCATGTCCTTAAAAGAAACATCAAAAGAAGTTTCCAGTTCCTGGCTGAATTCTCAATATAAGAGTCTGCATATGATTGTTCCTCTTTTGCTTAGAAAACTCACATAACAAAATCGCAATCTTTGTTTAACATAAACATTGCACCCCTGCACTCACCGAGCTGAACTAGAATGAAGAGAAACCCAGAAATGTTCAAATGGTCTCAATTTAAATTCATGACAATGATCTCAAGGGCATCTGCATAATAATCTTACTATTTTTCTCAGTCGCTTCACTGTACCATTCTTAAAGGTTAATCTTTCATTCCTTCTATAATGTCTTTAAAATAGCAATACCTCAGCATCCATTCTCACTCTCAGCTTTCTATTTCACTGAGGAAATGGAAGCATTCACAGGAGAATGTCAGCATGCACGGTACTACAAGGTACCCATCTACAGGCATCTGAGGACTTTTATTCCTCCTGTTACTGTGGATGACCTAGCTAAGATATTAGCTAAGATCATCCGCTCTAACTGCACCCTAGAAGCCATCCTTTACTGCTTACCCAAGAACATTCTTTCTAGTAGCTGTATACATGTAAATGGATATACATGGACAAAATCAATTCATGAATTTTTCAATTAATACTGTTTTCTGTTTGGAGGCGGTTTTATGTAAAAGAAAACTGAGCACGATGTAAAGAAAGTTCTCTATATATGCTCTCACTGCTCCTCTTCCAATATTTTCCCTTCTAATGACAAATTGCATTGGTATAATACATTTTGTTCCATTTGGTGAACCATTGTACCATTTTGTTAATAATTAAATCCAGGCATCATCCTAGCAAAATTTCTTTGTTTGCCATTAAAGATTTCTTCAAACCTGGGAGTAAAACAGACTTGCAATAAAAGTCCAAGAGAGTCTGAGCATGCATAATTATAAACACACCCTGGATAACTATCCTGAACTTTTGGAACTCTTCCTTTATTTTCCCACTGGCTTGTCTCAGCCTGCATTTTAGACAAATGTCTGTTACTCTATACGCTGCTCTCATTGCACCCAGAAAGTGTTAGTTTCATCTGAAAGTGTAATGAGTGGTGAAACTTGGAGAATTAGAAACAAATATACTGCAAATTCTGACATAGAGATATAGAAATAGAGAAAGACAGAAAAAAAATAACAGAGACAAAAAGCAAGAGAAATAGACATAGAAACAAAGAAGAAAACAGTGGGGGGAAAAAAGTTACAGAGAAAGATCAGACCAAGAGGGCTAGACACCCTGAGAGACAGAAAGAAAATGAAAAACAGATACAGCTATATCAGAAGGGGGAAGTTTAAGAGAAAAGCACGAACTTAGGGATCAAAAAGGGATCAGACATACATCTGGTAGTAGGAAGGTGGTGGGGAAAATAAAGAGGGCTGAAGCAAGGGAACTGAAGGGTGCAGGAAGTGGGAGATAGATGCTGGAGAAATAGCTACTGACAAAAATTTCGGGTCTGTGGGCAGAAAAGAAGATCCAAATCCCTAGATTGGCCTCAGCGGGCAGAGCAGAAGAGTACCGACGGGCGTGGTCGTCACCGCGGAACCGAACATCACTTTCTCCATCCCTTCCCAGGAAGCGTCATGAGTGCAAAAAGTCAGACTACGTCTAGGTGAGCAGCGCAGTCCCTGTCTGGAGTGAGTGTTGAGGCGAGGTGAGTACAGAACCTGGGGCGGGAGTTGAGTGGGATGGGGAGAGGCGGTTAGAGGCGGTGATTCTCCTCAAAAAGTCTTCATCGACCCTGCAGGATGCTTTCTTCTGCTCTCTATTCCTCCGCAAGCCCGCCACCAACCAACCCACGCTTCCATTTGGCTGACGCCCCCTTTATCCTCACCTCTTACAGGGTTTCAGACCTAGGATGGCCGGTATCCCACCACTCCGTGTAGAAAGGAGCAGGGGAGAGAAAATGAGTCAACGAGTGACTGTCCAGGCTCAGACATTCTGAAAATAGCCACCTCGGGTGCCTGACAACCACGGAGCTGGCATGTACATCTCTCTTTGACAAGAGAGCTTGCAACTAACCAGAAGCTTGATGTACCCAGGGTCATCCAGTGTGTTGGCCTCTGTCCTTTCTGCAAAAAGGAAGGACCCAGCATGAGCCCATGTGCACCCTTCGATAGCTCAGCTGGTAGAGCGGAGGACTGTAGGTCTACTACATGTGGACATCCTTAGGTCGCTGGTTCGACTCCGGCTCGAAGGAAGTGCCGCACTTGCTTTTTGCCTCATCATAAATGCCACCACCTCCTAGTACCTAGTGCTTCTGCCCTGCAAATTGGCCCCTGCCCGTGCACTACAAGAGTATCTTCATTCTTACTGGACAAAGCCAACAAAGCCCTTCCGGAGTCACTTGTTCCTTCCCCAAATCCAAGGACACATGCCCTTCATCCAAAAGCAACCTGAGTAGACTGCCCCAACTCCTTCAACATCCCAAGTCCTTTAAGCTTTTATTCACGCACCTCTTCCTGGGGAGACAAGTGCCTCCTCTCCCACTACCACTTTGCTCAACGTGGACAGATTCCTGACAAACACATGTCCACACAGGAGCTGCCCACTGAAAGCCCTGGAACCCAACAAGCACATGGGCCATCTCATAGTTCATGGAAAACCAAGGCATTCTTCTTGAAAATCCTCCCACTCAGTTTCCTAGTGGGTGGGATGGAAGGAGGCGCTTAGAGGTGGTGCTCCTTTGAGGAGCAGTGAGGTTCCTGTTCCTTAGTCCCTCTCATTTTTGCAAAAACAAAGGACCCAGTGCTTGTCAGTGGAAAGCATAGATGTGCACCCTTTGATAGCTCAGCTGGTAGAGCAGAGGACTGTAGACCTGATAAATGTGGACATCCTTAGGTCGCTGGTTCGATTCCAGCTCAAAGGAAGTGCCTTAGTTATTTTGCCGCATCATGAGGGCCACTAGTGAAATGTGTCCACTGACATATGCCCCCCGGCCCCAAACACCCCTTTTCTCCTGCCTTAGGAGACTGCCCCAACAAGGCACCCTGTTGACCACCCCCCCCCCCACAAGCCCTTAAAACATTTATTCACCCACCTCTCCCCAGGGACAGCAGCACCTGCTCAGCTACTACCACTTATTCAACATGGATAGACCCAGCCACACAGTACCTGCCCACCACAAGCCCTGGAGCCAGACAAGCACTGGGCCATGAATGGGTCATGGGCAGTGAAGGTGTTCTTCTTGAAAATCCTCCCATTAAATTTCTCTTTCCTACTCGGCCTAATCCTAGGGTGGTCCCTTGCTTCTCTCTTCTGTCTAGCCCAACTGCAATCTCTGTGTGTCCTTGTCCATTTCTCCAACTTTCTCTCTGACTCTCTCTCTTTACCTTTCTCCCTCATTCTCACATTTGTTCTCTCTTTCTGTGTTTCTTTCGAATAATCCATAAATATATAGACATAGGGAGACAGAAAACCTCCATCACTATTCGTTTTATATACTGTGGGACAGGACTGCCACTCTGAGATTTACCAAGCCACTGCCAACTGTACACCTGCATTGAGAGCCACTGGCATTGGCAGCTGCAAAAGACACCAGGGCTCTCAGGATGGGGGAGAAGGCCTGAAGTCGTAATGAAAACTTCAGAGGCCCGATTCAAATCTCCTGTCAGAGAACTAGGCTGAGGCCATGGGAAAACTTGAAATTCCTTGAAATTTCACAGCTTTTCTGGTTGCTACAGGAAGCTTTGGGTTCCTTCTGAAAGACTAATGATTGCTCCTGCTCTGTACAATGGTGGGAAAAACACGTGCACGGATTCTCCTGCTGCTTCTGATGGAAGACGTAGAAATAGAGATGGAGATAAAGATAGAGACAGAGAGAGACCAAGGGTGATTGACTGCAAGGGGAGGGGGAGATAAAGAGAGAGGAGCAGAGTTTGTGAGCAAAAGGAAAGATTTAGAGTTGAGAGAGCCCTGAGAGTAGGAAAAGTGGGGGTGGAGGGGAGAGCAGATAATGGTGGCTGAAGGCAGTGAGCAGAAGGGGCCAGGGTTTGATGGCTGGATGTGTGATCTGGAGGGGTATACCAACTGTCTTCCTTACACAGGCCACTGGTCTGTGCTTTCTGACCAGCTGGCTTACTTAAGGGCTGGGCCCTAAGGCTACTTGGGCTGGGCCTTCCCACCAACCTCCATCCATCCCCACTGAGCCAGGCTGAAGAGGTGGTGGTGGTTGGGGGAGGGTTGTCAAGGCTTGTGGGTGCAGACAGGAAAGCCAAGGTGTGGCCCTTGCTCTTTTCCCTCTGTGGGAGGGAAACTTCTGAAGGTGGGAGATATGTTTGGGAAGCATGGGAAAGAGAACTGTCCATACAACCGTGATGGGCCTCTGACTCTGCAGTCCCGGGGCCCAGCTGCTGGCCTCCCCTGACCCCTAAGCCCACAAACTCCTTTTCAGTTCAGGTTCTGCCTCTGCATTCAGACTGCATTTCCCCACACATTTTCTTCTCCAGATGAGCTGCCCCAGGTCTTCCCATGTCCCACTGCTGACTAAAAGGGGCTGAGCCCAAGGCTGTGGTGTCTCCATGGGGGTGGTGCCACTGCTGTCCCACAGGAGACCTTCAGGAGAAAGGTTTTATTGCTCTGTGGCCACAAAGAGTCCCCAACCTCAAATGTCATCTTCTGCAGAGACCAGCGAGCAGGGACCAAAAGGAGATTCTAGTGCTTTCATTGGATGTGTCCACAGACACCCCTACCTCCTCTCCCTCCCCCTCTCCATGGGAATAGGAGGTTCTCAGGTTTGCGGGAACTAACTTTGATGTTTTGGGGATGTAGCAGGGGCAGGGGAGTACCCATAGCTGGGAGATGGACTGTGATGACTTGCATACTCTAGGGTGAGCCCCAGCACAGTCAAATTCTCCTATTTGGAGCCTCACAGTGAGCAGTAGGGGACCTCCGTGGACATGGCCCTCATCCTCACAGGAGCAGACCTGTGGGTCTTTCGATCAGGGGTGGTGACACAGGCATTGGAGGGCAGGTGACTTGGGTGTGGCTTGCTACACCTCTGTTCTACTTGTGCTGGGTGGGCGACCATGCACTGTTGGGGAGGAGAGCCCACACCAAATAGGATCTGAAAGGTTTTTCAAAGACTCCAGGTGAGGGCAAGAGGTCCAAGTCGGACAGCAGGGTGCTCTGGTTCCTCCCTTCATCTCCTGTGCCTATCCAGGAAGCCCACAGAATCTTGAGCTACTTCAGGGAGCAGTCGCCTCTGCCAAAGGAATCCGGGTCTGTGGGCAAAGGAGGGGAACCAAGGTCCCAGACTGGGCTAGCCCAATCAACATCCTTTCTGCATCACTTCCCAGGAAGCCTCACTGCACGGAAAAGTAAGACTAGATCTAGGTGGGCACCGAGGCCCCTCTCTGAAGTGAGTAACACGTAGAGGAGATACAGAACTAGAAATGGGGGTGGAGAATGAGACAGATGGAAAGGGGGAAGGAGCACCCATGGAGGCCCATACTATTCTTTAAGAAGCAGTGAGGCTCCATTTTCTTCACCGCCTTCATTTCTGCAAAAAGAAAGACCCAGTACTTGTCAGTGGAAGTACTTAGTCGTGCACCCTTCGATAGCTCAGCTGGTAGAGCGGAGGACTGTAGTATTTCATGAATATAGATATCCTTAGGTCGCTGGTTCGATTCCGGCTCGAAGGAAGTGCTTGTGTTTCATTTTTTATCCATCACGAAGACCGCTAGCGCCCTCTACCTCTTCCCTGTATATTGGCCTTGGCCCTTTCATCAGTAGATCACCTCCATTTTCACAGGACAAAGCCCTGCTGAAGCCAATTACCTACCTCTCCTTCCTGAAATCCATGGAAAAATGCCCCTCAGCCTAACAACACCCCTTTGCTCCTGCCTTAGTAGGCTGGTTAGCCACCCCCTCAACCTCCCAAACCCTTTAAACTTTTATTCATGTATCTCTCCCCAGTGAAAGCTGCACTCGCTCTGCCGCTATCACTTACTCAACATGGACAGATCCGTGACAGATAAGTGACCACAGAGGAGCTACCCACCACAAGCCCTGGAGCCCGACAAGCACCCCTGCCATCACATGGGTCAGGGACAACCAAGGCATTCTTCTTGAAAATCCTCCCATTCAATTTCCCTTTCCTACTCTGCCTAGTCCTAGAATGGTCCATAGCTTTTCTCTTCTGTCTAGCCCAACGACTGTCTCTGTGTTTCTCTGTCCATCTCTCTCTTTCCAACTTTCTCTTTCTCTCTCTAGCTCTCTCTCTTCCTCACTCTCCAGAGAGGGAGAGAAGGTTACCAGGTTTGGGGGAACTAGCTTTGATATTTGGGGATATAACAGAATGAGAGTGTGCCCATAGTTGGGAGGTGGACTCTGGTGACTTGGACACTCCAGAGTGAGCCCCACCATGACCCCACTCCTCCTGTCTGGGAACTTACAACGAGCAGTAGGAGACCTTCGAGAACATGGACCTCGTCCTTGCAGGTGAAAACCTGCGGGTATTTGGATCAGGAGTGGCCACACTGGCACTGGAGGCCACACTTGGGTGTGGCTTGCCATACTTCCGTGCCACATGACCTGGGTGGGTGAGTGACCAAGCACTGTCGGGGTGGCAAGCTCGCACCAGACGGGATCTTAAACGTTTGTCAAAGACGCGGAGCAAAGGCAAGAGGTCCAAGCGGGGTGCTCTGGTCCTCCCTTCATCTCCTGTGCCTGTCCAGGAAGCCCACAGAATCTGGAGCTACATCAGGGAGCAGCCGTCTCTTGCCAAAGGAATCCGGGACTGTGGGCAGAGAAGGGGAGCCAAGTCCCCAGACTGGCCGCAGCATGACCAAGCTTCTGGGTACCTAAAGGTGTGGTCTCCCCGCCTAGCCCGACATCCTTTCCCCATCACTTCCCAGGAAGACTCACCGTGAGGAAAAGTGAGCCCAGCTCGTGGTAGCAACAGGGTCAGGTCGAGGTTAAGTGGAGGGGGTGATGACTTCCCAGCACCAGAGGGCAGATATGGGTTTGGGTAAGGGCTGGGGGCGACGCTCAGACACTCCTCGAGGGCCCCTCAGCGGATTCTACCTAGGTGGTAGGATCCTCTGCTTTCCTCCGCAAGCCGGCTCCCACCTCACCCACGCATCCATTTGGGTTTCAGTAACGCCCCCTTCTCCTCACCCTCTTTCCAGTTTTCTGGCCACAGAGGGCTGCTGTCCTGTTCTCTCTGAAGAAAGAGCCCAAGGGAGAGAAAATGAGTCAACAAGTGGCGGCCTGGGCTCAGATTCTGAAAATCGCTTCTCCGGGATGCCTGGCCACCACGGATCCCAGGCGTGTGCACGGCTCTTTGCCAAAGGACTTCCAGCCAACGCAGAGTATGTTGTACCCGGAGCCTCTTAAAGCCTTTTGGCTTTTGCCATTTCTCCAAAAAGGAAGGACCCAGCACGAACGCGTGTGCGCCCTTCGATAGCTCAGCTGGTAGAGCGGAGGACTGTAGATACGAAGCATGTAGACATCCTTAGGTCGCTGGTTCGATTCCGGCTCGAAGGAAGTGCAGCTGGCGATTTTGCTCGGTCGAGAAGGCCGCCGCCACCCCCGGCGCCCAGCTGCGCAAATTTACCCTTGCAGAGCAGGTTAGTATTTGAACTCTTACAGAATAGGGGCAGGAAAGCCCTTCTGGAGCCACCCTCACGGCGACCTGTGGACTGTCGCCAAGGAACACATTTGCTTCTTCTCAAGTCCACAGCTTTCAGCGAAAAACAACAGCCCCTGGTCCCCCAACCATCGCTCCCACTTAAGGGGACAGTGGTCCCTTTAATGTCCCCCAACTCTCAAGCCCTTTTGCTTTTGCATCTTCTGCCTAGCACAGCGCTGTCTTTGATACCCACATTTCTGAATTCGTTTGCTACAATAGTTTTTTAGGGTGGATGGATTCTTTAGGATTTTCTACATATAAAAATCATAAAATCTCCTAGCAGAGAGAGTTTTATTTCTTCCTTTCCAATTTGGATGCATTATATTGTATAGTATGGTATATACTATATATCATTTTGTTTTGTTTCATTTTGTTTTATTCCATTCCATTTTATTTGCCTGAATTCCTTAGCTAGAACTTCCTGTACAATGTTGAATAGTAGTAATGAAAGCGGTTGTTCACTCTTGTTCCTGAATTTAGGGAGAAAGTTTTCAATGTTTCACCACTAAGACTGATATTAGCTGCAGATTTTTCATAGGTGTCCTTTATCATATTGAAGACGTTCCCTTGTATTCCTAGTTCGCTGAGTATTCTCATCAGGAAAGGATATCAAGTTTGTCTAATGCTTTTTCTTTATCAATTGGAATGATCATGTGTTTTCCCCCTCTATTTTGTTAACATGGCATATTATATTCATTTTCATATGTTGAACCACTCTTACATTCTTGGGGTATATCCCAACTGGTGTATAATCTTTTTACTATGCTGCTGGATTAGGTTTACTGGTATTTGGTTGAGGATTTTTCTTTTTGCATTCATGTGGTACAGTGGTGTATCATTTTCTTTTCTTATTTTTTTTTCTTCTAAATTTCATATGAGGCTAGCTAGTACTGGCCTCATAGAAGAAGTTTGGAAGCATTTCCTCCTCTGCCTTTTGCCTTTGAGGATTGGAGTTAATTTTTCTTTAAATGTTTGGTAGAATTCACCAATAAAGCCATCTGATCCTGAATTTTTCTTTGATAGGTTTTCAATTACTGATTTAATTTCTTTATTCACTATAGATCTGTTCAGATTTTCCATTTTTCAAAGAAACTTTTGAGTGAATTTTGATAGTTTGTGTGTTTCTAGAAATGTTTCCATTTCATCTTGGTTATCTAATTTGTTGGCATACAGGTGTTGATAGTATTCTCTTACAGTATTTTTTATTTCTGTAAAGTCAGTAGTAACATCTCCATTTTAATTCCTGATTTCAGTAATCTTATGGGGTTTTTTTCTTTTGTTTTTTCCTTTTCAGTCAAGCTAAAGATTTGTCAGTTTTTTTTTTCATCTTTTCAAAAACCAACTTTTGGTTTTGTTGATTTTGTTTTTTAAAATTATTTTTCATTATCACTGCTCTAATCTTTATTATTCCTTCCATCTGCTTGCTTTGTTTGTGTTTAGTTTGCTCTTCTTTTTTCTTAAAATTTTTCTTCTTAAACATGTTTTTCGACCTTAAGATTGAAGGTTAGGTTATTGATTTGAGATTTTTTTTAAAAATGTGCATTTATAGCTCTAAATTTCCTTCTGAACTTGCTTTTGCTGCATCCTTTAAGTTTTGGTGTGTGTGATTTTGTTTTCACTGATCTCTAAGTATTTTCTAATTTCTCTTGTGTTAGCTAATTTGACGCGTTTGTTGCTCAAAACTATGTGGTTTAAGTTCTTTCTGCTAGTGATTTGTAGTTTCATTACATGGTGATCAGAAAAGACACTTGTATAATTTCAACAGTTTAATTTTATTGTGACTAGTTTCGTGGCCCAAAGTTTAGCTTGGAGAATGTTCCATCTGTATTTCTGAGGGAGGTGTCTTCTGTTGTCACTGGGTGGAATGTTCTCTGTGTGGTCTGTTAGGTCTGCACGGTTAGGTTAGCTTACTGCGTTGAAGTCTTCTATTTTCTTATTTATCTTTTGTCTAGTTGTTTTCTCAATTATTTACACTGGGGTGTTGAAGTCTCCAACTATCATTGTAGGACTGTCCAAATCTTTTTTTCATTTAAAAAATTAGAGGTAGGTTTTTCTTATTAACAAGTTTCTCAAGTTCTTAATATAGCTGGATACTATTTTACCTTTATTAGATATGTGATTTTAATATATATAATTTCCCCAACCTATAACTTGTTTATGTGTTGTCTTAACAGTATTTTTTTTTAAGAAAGAAAACTTGTAATTTTGATGAAGTTCAATTTATCAACTTTTCTTTTATGGACTGTGCTTTTGATTTAGTTTCTATTAAATCTGCCTAAATCAAAGTCACAGAGGTTATATCCTATTTTGTACTTTAAGAAATTAAAATTATTTTAGTTTTACATTTCAGTCCATAAATCTTTTTTTACTTAGTTTTTATATATGGTCTAAGATGTAGATTAAAGTCCATTTTATCATATGAATCTCCAACTGTTCTTTCAATATTTGTTGAAAAGACTATACTTTTTCTGCTGAATTTCCTTTTCTCATTTAAAATCAAGTGGCCATAAACATGTGGGTCTATTTCTGCACCATTCTGTTTCATAGATATTTGTCTGCCTTTATGTCACTTAGCATTTCTCTCATATATTTTGTCTCTTAGTTCTATGTTCTTTAAGATAGTCTTCAGCCAATCCTGAAGTACCTGTTTTCTCTAAGTTTGCTTGCCCTGTTTTATCCTTCTTTTCACACTGTGGCTATCATACTCAAGGCCAGATTATACATAGGTATGAGTTAACATATATGAATTAAGGACTACGGAATAATCTCTTATTCATATTTTAGATTTGTATTGTATTTCTGGTTCTTTTTATTCAATTCTATGTGCTATTTTTTCTCCTGTAAATTCCTCTTATATAATATTTGATAATGGAATTTTGTTTTCCTATGTTATTTACTTACCCTTTTAAAATATGAAAAGGGGAAAGACGAAGGGAGAGAAAAGAAATCTTTATTTATTTTAAGAAATTTTATCATAATGAAAAAGACAGTCTTCTGTACTCAATATTTTCTTTTAATTCTATCTCCCCATTCTGATCTGTGATTCCATGTGAATAGCTGTGTTTCTATATTGCCTCTACTACTTTTGGGTCAGAAAGCAAGTTGTTTCTGGGAAGCTTGAATTCCTCCTGGAGTTGATAGTTCATTATAGTTTTACATTTCCTGGCTCTGAGTAGGCCACATGGTATCTGACATTCCCCAGTGGTTGGTTGGCTAATTTTGCAGAAATTGAGTTGCCATCTTTAGGGAAATACTTCTGACATCCATTAATTTTTAACTGCAGACATTTTGTATTTCTAAAAGCTTTGAGTTTTCTTCAAATATATACCTGATTGTTGCTACATATTTCTGACGCTTTTTTATTATGAAAAATTCCAAACATTCTAAAAACAGAGAAAATGGTATAATGAATAATGGTGTAACAAACTCATAGTTCCATGAATTACCAAATCATGCTAATTTTATCTATACCTCCACTCATTTTATTTTGAAGCAAATCCCAAGTATCATATCATTTTGCTATAAATTATTTTCTATACAGTTACCACAACAAGAATTTTACTGATGAGGAAAACTAAAGTCAAAGTGATATTAAAAGATGATTAAAATAGAAGTATAATTTGAGAATATTGAAATTCCATCATGCAACAGAATTGTCAAGCTTAGTAGTCTCCTTAGTTTAAATATTTTCCTTCTGTTCTCCATATAATGACAGGGAAAGTTTTCCAGGGTGTCTTAAAAGTGAGTAATAAGGTGCAGAACAGAGTAAGAAAGTCACAGGTAAAGAATTAAGCATTTTGACATTTGCTTACATATACACAAAACAACACTAGAAAGTTGTGCAATAAAATAATGAAAATGGTTAATTAGGGAAGGGATATAAGATGGATGGGGGGAGGAAGAGGGTTAGAACTTTAAAAATCTATACATTGTTATATTTTTAAGTCATTTGAGTATGTTTTATATTTTTTAAAATAAATATGATCTTTTCTTCTAGAATGTACTGTTTCATGCAAAAACTAGGATTTTCGAATGATCAAGTCAATATGAAAGTATTATAACAATACCAAGATCTCTGTTAATTGGACAGATGGCTATGTAGTTTTTTTAAAAATTGCCTGACTTTATAGTTAGAGCCTTAAGTTTTATAGTTCAATTACATGTTAAAAACATATATGGCTTAAGTGTGCGTTACTAGCGCTCAGACTTCATGCGTCTCTCTTCACTTCGACTTGTCTCCCTTGCAGCTCAACAAACAAGAGCCTCAGTTTCTAGTTTGGTTTTGTTCAACTTACCTCAACCAGGTCTACCTGTCTGTGATCTCACTATTTCTTCAGAATCTAAAGTGATGAAACTTCTCATGCCTCATTCATGTTTCCAGTTAGGTGTTTTCTTTTCTCTAAAAAGGAATATGTCCAGAAGAATGGAATTCAGTCAAACTGAGTCTCAAGGGGACCTCTGTACAACCAATCCTCCATATTCATGGGTTCTGCATCTGGGAACTCAACCAACCGTGGATTTAAAATAATCAGGAAAAAAAGTCCAGAAAGTTTCAAAATGCAAAACAAATTTGCTATATCAACAACTATTTATATAGCATTTACATTGTGTTGTGTGTGTGTGTGTGTGTGTGTTAGCCACTCAGTCATGTCTGACTTCTTGTAATCCCATGGACTATAGCCCTCCAGGCTCCTCCATCCATGGAATTCTCGAGGCAAGAATACTGGAGAGGGTTGCCATTTCCTACTGCATTACATTGTGTTAGGTATTATAAGTAATCTAGAAATGATTTAAAGTATAGCTTACCCTTGAACAACATGGGTCTGAACTGAACGAGTCCACTTACTTGTGAATTTTTCCAATAAATACAGTACCTACATTTTCATTTTACATATCCTTAAATTAAGTAGCTATGAGAGAAAGTTTCTTTTCTCTTAAAGATCACAATATGTGGAATCAAAAGAAATCAAAAGGGTTTGAGTACTGATTCTGACCAAACTGTTTCAGGTTTCTGCTCTTGGGTAAGTCATTTATGAATTCCTCTGTTTTTGAGGCAGAAATAGCAGTATGTGGGTTTTCAACTACACAGGAATTGGCATTCCTAAACCTCCCTCCCACTGCATTTTTCAAGAGTCAACTTTATATGGAAAATATGTGCAGGTTATATTCAAATACTATTCCATTCTAATCAAGGGGCTTGAACACTTATAGTTTTTTTGATATCCCCAGGGGGTTCTGGAACCATTCTGATGCAGATAACAAGAGACAACTCTACTCTTCTTCCTCTCAGCTTAAGACTTAACTGGTTTTCATCTCACAATACCAGCTGCTCCTCAAGTCTAGGGGTCAGAGTAGTTTAATTCACGTATTTGTTGAGCACCTAATGTGTTCCGGGCACTGTGTTTGGTGTTTGTTATTACACTAAAATATAATTCCTGTCCTACAAGTTCAGAATCTGGCATGAGACACAAATAAGAAAGTAGAGTTCCAATTAGGTATTGAGACTTAGTTTAGCAGAACCAGCCATGGATTGTGTTGGAGAGTGGGCAGGAGGTGGGGTTAAGCTTCTAAGAAAAGAAGCTGATATGTGTCAGAGTCAACTGAGTTTTAGAACATGAATAGGAGTTAGTCAAGTCTTTATTCAAGGACATAAAATGGACACAGATAGAAAAATGTGAAGAGTGGTTCAGAATTCTGAACAGTGTTTTAGGTGTGTGTGTTATTTATTGCTAGAAGATAAGGTCCAAGGCTGGGAGAAGCAGTAAAAGCTAGAGATGATGCAGGGAAGCTTCTCTTATCTTATCCCACCCCTGGGGCTATATTCTCAATATCAGTGTAAATCCTCAGGGAGAAAATACAATGCTTCTGTTATTGGGATATAAATATTTCCCATGAATGCTGTGCAGGAGAAACACAGATGTTGGCTATGGTCCTCCACAGCTGGTCAAACTCCATTCTTTCTCTCATTTCCACTGTATTGCCCAGTACTTTCACAGCTGCTGATTTGGGGTGAGTGACAGATGAAAGCAGAAGCATTCCCACTCAACCCTTGTTAAGGGCAGCCTCCTTTTCATCAAGCATGAAGTCTGAGAAACTTCTGTTGAATTGCAAATCTCTCTTGTGTCTTTGAGGAATTATTTTCTTTCTTTCTTATGGCTTTATTTCCTTATCAATTGGATCTCTTTTCTTTAGCAGGCACTGCTGCTAGCCGGGCTTCTAATGTTTGGTTCAGTAAATCCTAATTTTGGGGCATCACCACTGGAAGCTCAAGTTTTTTTTATTGGAGGATAATTGCTTTATAGTGTTATGGTGGTCTCTGTTGTACATTGATGTGAATTAGTCAAAATTATATACCCCTCCCTCTGCCACCCATTCCACCCTTCTAGGTTGTCACAGAATTCCATGCTGGGCTCCATATGTTATATAACAGCTTCCTGCTAATTATCTATTTTACACATGATCATGTATATATATCATGCTACTTTCTCCATTTGTCCTAACCTCTCCTTCCTGCTGCAGAAGGAAACGGCAATCCAGTCCAGTACTCCTGCCTGGAAAATCCCATACCAGGTTCCTCTGGTAGGTTACAGTCCATGGGGTCGCAAACAGTCAGACACAACTGAGCAATTTCACTTTTCTTTCATTTTTTCCTTCCTGTGCTGAAACTCAAGTTTTGCGTGAAGGATCCTACTTGTCAATAGATGAACTGGTTAGAAATCAACCACTTCTTCAGTTTCTCCTTCCCTGCACTCAGGCTCATGCCAGGAGCCAGAGAGGACAGGGTCTCAAACAGAAAAACTGATAGTTTGTACATAAAACTCATCAGCAAAAAAGGTGAATGTCTGGATTTAAATGGAACATTTTTCAACCATTAGAGACAAAAGGAGCTATAGGTAAGTGCATGAAGTCTTTTCATAGATAGATGAGTGGTTTAAACCCTCCATATCCACCCCTTGCCTTCCAGCCCCATGTTATTTTTTTAGTGACATACCTTGGAGCATTATGAGATAATGTATTTCACTTGAAGGGTACCTGTTCAAACCTAAGGCAGTGATCAGATTGTGGAAGAAACTCTTTATGCAGGGAGGAGAGGGTGGACCCTAATGGTTGACCTGGCCACAGCCATAAAAAGGGACAACGTGATGCGGCCTCCTTAGGATCAGAAAGCCCCTTTATTTACAAGGCAGAAGAAAAGCTTTGAAGAATTATACCCAGGAGGAAAGCACAAAAGTAGAAGCAGATTATTATTACCTGCAGGCTCTTTTCCCAAGTGCTTTGCCCATCCTCAGGAACTCCAAGTGTGCCAGGCTATTGTCAGCCTCACAGTAGAAGTCATGGGAAGGACTCCAGGATGGAGCAGGACATTTCAGTCATAAAACGGCAAAGAAAATTCTTGCAGGGTGATCCTCACCTTCATGGAGATATCAAAGACTTTTAGGGGCAGGTAGGAAGAATCCCTTCTATATTTTGGTTTGGGGCTCATCTTCTCTCGCTTAAGGGATAATTAGCTTCAGTATATTCAGACAGCCAGAAAGAATCCTCTTTGAGGGGAACAGTCCTATTTCATTTCACTCCATTACTTATTTTTTGTGCTTCAACTGCAACGTACTAGGCTCAAATACTGCTCTTTTCCATTAGAAACCTCCTGTCTCTCCTATCAAATCTATACTTATTTTTAGTATTTATTTTAGGTATCACCTTGTCCAGAATAGTTTCTAAGTCTCAGCTTGGATTCCTTCCCACGTGCCCCCTCAAGTCCCCTGGGCTTACCTGTGACACATTTTAACTTTTCTGTCATTCTCATTAGGCAGTGAGCTGAATGAGGGTAGTGACAATATTGCCTTACCTTCAAATCGACAAACATAGCACGTGAGACATAATCAACCTAGAACAAAAGCTGAATGGTTTTACTGCTAATAAGGTAATTTCTATAGAGGCTACAGGGAGATGAGATGTTGAATGAAATCTCCAGGGGAAAAGACCACAGAATTGCTTTCAGAAATAGTATGGACCTAACAGAAGCAGAAGATATTGAGATGGCAAGAATACACAGAAGAACTGTACAAAAAAGATCTTCACGACCCAGATAATCATGATGGTGTGATCACTGACCTAGAGCCAGACATCCTGGAATGTGAAGTCAAGTGGGCCTTAGAAAGCATCGCTATGAACAAAGCTAGTGAAGGTGATGGAATTCCAGTGGAGCTATTTCAAATCCTGAAAGATGATGCTGTGAAAGTGCTGCACTCAATATGCCAGCAAATTTGGAAAACTCAGCAGTGGCCACAGGACTGGAAAAGGTCAGTTTTCATTCCAATCCCAAAGAAAGGCAATGCCAAAGAATGCTCAAACTACCGCACAATTGCACTCATCTCACACGCTAGTAAAGTAATGCTCAAAATTCTCCAAGTCAGGCTTCAGCAATATGTGAACCGTGAACTTCCTGATGTTCAAGCTGGCTTTAGAAAAGGCAGAGGAACCAGAGATCAAATTGCCAACATCCGCTGGATCATGGAAAAAGCAAGAAAGTTCCAGAAAAATATCTGTTTCTGCTTTATTGACTATGCCAAAGCCTTGGACTGTGTGGATCACAATAAACTGTGGACAATTCTGAAAGAGATGGGAATACCAGACCACCTGATCTGCCTCTTGAGAAATTTGTATGCAGGTCAGGAAGCAACAGTTAGAACTGGACATGGAACAACAGACTGGTTCCAGGACATGGAACAACAGACTGGTTCCAAATAGGAAAAGGAGTCCGTCAAGGCTGTATATTGTCACCCTGTTTATTTAACTTTTATGCAGAGTACATCATGAGAAACGCTGGACTGAAAGAAACACAAGCTGGAATCAAGATTGTCGGGAGAAATATCAATAACCTCAGATATGCAGATGACACCACCCTTATCGCAGAAAGTGAAGAGGAACTCAAAAGCCTCTTGATGAAGGTGAAAGTGGAGAGCGAAAAAGCTCAACATCAGAAAACGAAGATCATGGCATCTGGTCCCATCACTTCATGGGAAATAGATGGGAAAACAGTGGAAACAGTGTCAGACTTTATTTTTCTAGGCTCCAAAATCACTACAGATGGTGACTGCAGCCATGAAATTAAAAGACGCTTACTCCTTGGAAGGAAAGTTATGACCAACCTAGATAGCATATTGAAAAGCAGAGACATTACTTTGCCAACAAAGGTTCGTCTAGTCAAGGCTATGGTTTTTCCTGTGGTCATGTATGGATGTGAGAGTTGGACTGTGAAGAAGGCTGAGCGCTGAAGAATTGATGCTTTTGAACTGTGGTGTTGGAGAGTCCCTTGGACTGCAAGGAGATCCAACCAGTCCATTGTGAAGGAGATCAGCCCTGGGATTTCTTTGGAAGGAATGATGCTAAAGCTGAAACTCCAGTACTTTGGCCACCTCATGTGAAGAGTTGACTCATTGGAAAAGACTCTGATCCTGGGAGGGATTGGGGGCGGGAGGAGAAGGGGACGACAGAGGATGAGATGGCTGGATGGCATCGCTGACTCGATGGACGTGAGTCTGGGTGAACTCTGGGAGTTGGTGATGGACAGGGAGGCCTGGAGTGCTGGGATTCATGGGGTCGCAAAGAGTCGGACACGACTGAGTGACTGATCTGATCTGATCTGATCTGAAACAAAAGGTACAAAAGTTTTGCTACTTGGGTGGGAGTCACAGGTGAGAGATTGTAAGTAGAGAGGTGGCACTAGTGGTAAAGAACCTGCCTGCCAATGCAGGAGACGTAAGAAATATGAGTTTGATCCCTGGATCGGAAAGATACCCTGAAGAAGGAAATGGCAATCTACTCCAGTTCGTGGACAGAGGAGCCTGACAGGCTTTAGTCCATGGGGTCACAAAGAGTCATGTCCATGGGGTTACAAAGAATCACTCGACTGAAGCAACTCAACACACAAACTTTATTGCAAACGAAGACTGCTGGGTGTGCTAGAGAACTGTAGGGCTGACAGAGAACCAAAGACTTAAGGTCATTTCTCATGCTTTTTCATGACTAATGGTGATCAGTTTTCTACTAGTAACTGAGGCTTTAAAAACAAATATCAGAATATCATTGATTTGTTCTTATAATTGGTGTTAGTCTTCAGAATTGGAATGACGAGAATCAATTGGTAAGGACTTAATTTCTGAATTTATTAGAAATTACCAGGAATTCATAATTTTGTCTCTGGCAAGTCATCTAATAGGGCCCAAGTTTGAAGAGACTTAGCTTGGTATTATGGACTGAAAAAGCTTGAGAAACTCATCTTAACATTCCCCAGAATATTTGACTTGAAGTTGGCACTAAATTAAAATATGCGGATAACTGACTGAATCAGTGTGGTTTATCCCTATTCTCCCTTTTAAATATAACTTGCTTTAGATAGGCAAGCACTTCTTGACAGAGTTCTGTTAGACCATTGGGTTGCAGGAGAAAGTCTCCATGAAAAGGTTGCTGCTGCTAAGTCACTTCAGTTGTGTCCGACTCTGTGCGACCCCATAGACGGTAGCCCACCAGTCTCCCCCGTCCCTGGGATTCTCCAGGCAAGAACACTGGAGTGGGTTGCCATTGCCTTCTCCAATGCATGCAAGCGAAAAGTGAAAGGGAAGTCGCTCAGTCATATCCGACTCTTAGCGACCCCATGGACTACAGCCTACCAGACTCCTCCACCCATGGGATTTTCCAGGCAAGAGTACTGGAGTGGGGTGCCATTGCCTTCTCCGTGAAAAGGTAATATTGTGTAATAAGTGTACTAATGGCCTAGATTCCTTTGACTCATTCTACAGCTGAGCAGATGAAAGACCAACAAGGCTGGATTAATTGACTGTCTTCCAAGGGAAGTGGCAAGACAAAGCTAGACTCTGGTGCCCTAACTTAGAGTCCAGAGCTTTCTCTATCACATCGTTTGTCAGCTAAGTGCTGGCAACTCTTTGCACTATGAATTCATTTCCTCCTTACAGCATTTTACAATTGAGTTGTGCAGAGATGTTAAGTAACTTTTCCAAGGCTACTCGGCTAGTAAGTGTAGATGCTGGGATTCAAAGCCAGGCAGTCTGGCTCAAGTTCTGATTCTGGTTGAATGGGAATCACATTCTTCACAAAATCATTTTTCTTCATTTTTTTCCAGCTCAATGGATATTGTTATTATAATAATGAGATAGCACCACTTGGGATCTTAGAATAGTAGATGTGAAGATGGAGCCTCCTGTCATCTTCACACCTTAGTTTCAGCTACCATTTATAGGAAATCTTCCTCAGCTCTAAAAATCAATTAGATGAAGACCTCAGATCCTTCAAATCTTTTTAAAAAAAATTTATTGGAGTATAGTTGATTTACAATGTTGTGTTAGTTTCAGCTGTACAGCAAACTGAATCAGTTATACATATACATATATCCACTTCTTTTAGATTCTTTTCCCATTTAGGCCATTACAGAGTATTGAGTAGAGTTCCCTGTGCTATATAGTAGGTCCTTATTAGTTATCTATTTTATATATAGTAGTGTGTATATGTCAATCCCAATCTCCCAATTTTCCAAGGAGAGATTGGAAGAGTAGGAGAGATTCCCCCTACTCCTTCATAACCATAAGTTTTTTTTCTTTACATCTGTAACTCTATTTCTGTTTTATAGATAAATTCATTCATCATACCCATGTTTTTTTTTTAGATTGCACATTTAAGTCATAGCATACAATATTTCTCTTTCTCTGTCTGGTTTACTTCACCAGTGTGACAATCTCTAGGTCCACGCATGTTGCTGCAAATGGCATTATTTCATTCTTCTTTGTGACTGAGTAATATTCCATTGTATATATGGGCCGTATCTTCTTTATCCATTTGTCTCTTGATGGACATTAAGGTTCTTCAAGTATTAACAGGATCTGTGACTAGAGAAAGTGGAGCTTCGTGTGCCATATCATGATAAAATAAATTTTAGGATTGTTTGGAGAATCCTCACCAGGACTGTGTTCATGCTGTTGCACAGATGGGAAAGATAATGGCTCCTGGTGGAAACCAGAGCAGTGGTGTGACCGAGTTCATCCTGGCGGGTTTCCCAAATCTCAATAGCACAAAAGCAGAACTGTTTTCTGTCTTCCTTCTTATTTATCTGCTGACTCTAACAGGTAATGTGTTGATCGTTGGGGTGGTAGGAGCTGATACTCGCCTGCAGACTCCCATGTACTTCTTTCTAGGTAACTTGTCCTGCCTAGAGATTCTGCTCACTTCTGTCATTATTCCCAAGATGCTGAGCAATTTCCTCTCAAGGCAAAACACTATTTCCTTTGCTGCATGTATTACCCAGTTTTATCTCTACTTCTTTCTTGGGGCCTCTGAGTTCCTACTGTTGGCTGTCATGTCAGTGGATCGCTACCTGGCCATCTGTCATCCTCTGCACTACCCCTTGCTCATGAATGGGGCTGTGTGCTTCCGAGTGGCCTTGGCCTGCTGGGTCGGGGGACTCCTTGCCGTACTTGGCCCCACAGTGGCTGTGGCCTTGCTTCCTTTCTGTGAACAGGATGCTGTGGTGCAGCACTTCTTCTGTGACAGTGGTCCTTTGCTCCGCCTGGCATGCACCAACACCAAGGAGTTGGAGGAAACTGACTTTGTCTTAGCTTCTCTTGTCATCATAGCCTCACTGATGATAACTGCCGTGTCCTATGGTCACATAATCCTGGCTGTCCTGCGCATCCCCTCAGCTTCAGGCCGGCAGAAGGCTTTCTCTACCTGCACCTCCCACTTGATGGTGGTGACCCTCTTCTATGGAAGTGCCGTTTTTCTATATGTGCGGCCATCACAGAGTGGCTCTGTGGATACTAACTGGGCAGTGACAGTGGTAACAACATTTGTGACACCGCTGCTGAATCCATTCATCTATGCCTTACGTAATGAGCAAGTAAAACAAGCTTTGAAGGACGTGTTTAAGAAGGTAATAGCAGGATTTTGGTGGCATCTTTCACTTGCTAGAAGTTTCAACAAGAAAATAGTGAGTTGAAAGTGAAGGGACGTCATCACTTAAGGGATGTCCTAAGTCCAAGTCTTCTTTGTTATCTTCTCATTGTCTCATCATCATGGATATCACCACATGACCAAATTTTGGAACCACTAAAGAACTACAAAGGCATCAGATCCATCCTTCTTCTCTTTCAGGCAAAATTCCTTGATTCTATCTCATATAAATTCACATTATTATTGATTTATCGTAATCAATACCATTATAAGAACCTCCAACCTGTGCAATCTTAACCTATGGGTCCATAGTCACCAGGAAATCTAAGAATAAGCTTCAGAGAGTGAATGAGCACTATTATTATGTAAACGTATATATCTGAGCCTATATGCACTTGTCTGGGAAGAGGATATATAGCTTTAATTCAATTCCTAAAGAGTTCATGTATGATTGTCATCAAAATTTAAAAACTAATTCTCATTAGATTCTTAAAATTATTTATGAAAATCAAGAATCTTAAGAAAATGTCCTATAATCATAGAAATAAATAGATTAACTGTATATTTTTGTACATACTTTCTGAAAAATATTGCATTCACTGTTAGGTGGAAAAGAGGTAAAACAAATCTAATAAGGGACTTATTTTCTTCTTCATGGCAATTTCAGATGCCTTTGGAAAAGCAGATCAAAAAGAAAGCTTATAAATAGTAGCATTTAATGTGGTTTTCTAATTTACACTGTATTATAAAGGTGAATTAAAGATATAGTCACTCATTTTATCAGTGGATTATGTTGCTTTCATTTGTCCATCTTTTTATTACATTTGAATATCTGTTGTCCTCATTCATCTTTTATTTTTAGTAAAATGGGGATGGAATGAGGACCTTCAATATAAAAAAATTAAGAATATCAAATACTGTTGTATCTACCAAGAATCAGATTTTGTGTTACATTTTATCTACATCATTGTATATTTGAAAGGAAATGGTGGTACTTATTTGTGGTGACCTTGGAATCTTGGACAAATGTTTATGTATGTATATATGTATGTATGTATTCAATCATTCAACAAAGGTTTTTTTAAGCATCTTTGTTGGATACTGTGATACAGTAATATGTTATTATATATAATATGTCTTTATTATATATAATAAGATGAATAAGCAATGGTTCCTAACCTCAAGCGACTTTGATCTTAAAGGGGAAGACTAGGAGACAAATAATAATTCAAGATAGGGGATGATAAGGGGGTTTACAAAATAACATTGGAGGTCATATGAAAATTGATTTATCCTGTTAAGTATTTTCTTGTTAGAGAAGTTTTTGGAAGCTATCATTCACTACATGGGAATCAACTCCATGTTGGAGTGCATTTGTGTACATAGACACAATGCTTAGAAAAAATAAATATCAAAGTATGGACAGCACATCAACCTCAAAATAATGTTGCAAAATTGGCAAACTGAGCATTAATATGCAAAGAAATAGCCATAAAGTTTCAATGGTCACTAGAAATAGTGATGATTTTATCTGGTTCTATTAGTAATACACAAACACACACACTAAATATTTCTATCCTGAAAGATTCCTGATTGAGAACTAGAGGAGTGGAAGGAATAAGAATAAGCAGTACTTTGAGAGAGAAAAAGAATTCTTCTGGAATGATCTAGAAGTGTTGCCCAGAGGGCAGAAGAGATATTGCCTTAAAAGCTACCTAATTTCATGGAGCATAAAAACCGGAAGTCAATCCCAGAGATCACAAAATAAGAGGACGCTGAAAATAAGAATGTGTTCCAAACACATAGAACAGAGCCTGGTACTTAGGAGGTGCCCAAGAAAGTTGACTTAGTACTGTGTCTGTCTAAGCTGGAACTACATTATCTGGAATTTTCCTTTCTATATGGATCTAAATTTCTATATGGATGTGGTGGAATTTGTAGTGAGATTTAGAAGGTGGAAATGTCACACACAACAACCACTGTGTTCTGAAGATTGGCAGAGAATGCCAGGCTTTGTTGCAGCTTGCACTTATTGATGCAACAGAGATGCTATTCTGCTAGTCTGCTTTTTACTCATTGGTATGGGCTTCTGTTGAACCCACAACTCCTCTAGCACAAATGGATCTCCTCCTCCATCTCTTGGGCCAAGTGAATGGGTAGTTCTATGATGAAGGGAGCCAGCTTCTCCTGCAGATCTCCCATATCAACAAGGTTGGAGACAGTGAGAGACAGATGTAGGTCCCGGTTTTCTCTTTTTATTTCATTTTGTCTTTATGGATTTCATGGTGTAGGTTTGAATCATTCTCCCCTCACTTCAATGCCCATTTTTCCTTACCTGTTCACCTCCAGGGTTACAGATTCAGGCCCAACTCTAGTCATAGAAGCAAGAGCTTGACATAAACTTTTTCATCAGTTCCCAGAATTATAATAAACCTCTTATTCATCACTACATACAGTGCTTCCACTTTGATTGAATCCTAAATGATACAATTTTTTTTTTTGCAATAATAAGCTGCAGCATTTCTCCTGTTTCCCATTATTTTTCAAACTTCTTAAAGACAGAGACTGGATCATATCTGAATTTGTTTCCATGCCATCCAGAAGAGTACCTGGTAATTTGGAACATAGCAAACTCTCATTACTTTTTTGTTTCTTGTAGGGAAAAATTACATAAGGAATGAAAAAGTGTCAAATAAGTATGCTCAATAGTGATTTGCTGGGGACACTTTTGTATAATTCAAAGGGGATCATGTTGACAACTGCTTATTACAGGCCCATATTGGCATAGGAGTACCATAGTTATAGGTACCATAGGAAGTGAGGAAGACAGTTTAACAGCTCTGAGATTGTACAGGCCCTGAGTCTATGGCTGAGCTCCCGAGTGGGCCTTGGAGCAGATGAGTTCAGTAGCTATACATACATAGTCAAGACCTTCCTTAAAGATCCTCATTCCAAGAAAACCATTATTTTGTGAAGTTTTGCATATGGATATTTCCCTTGGGTTCCCCATCTTAAAAAAAAAAAAAAATGCATTGCGGCTATAGGAAGTATTTCAAGATCTGCCAATACAGAAAAGATTTTAGCAGTAAAGACTTTGACAAGTGTTCCAGATGTTCTCTGTGACGCCTAACATTCCCCAAGCAGTGAGGATGACATAGTGGGTCTCAACCCCAACAAGCAACAAAATTAGTTGTTGGAAGTGTCATCAGTAAAATAAACTCTGAGTGCAGACTCTTAGCTGTAGAAGCTGGTGCTGCTCCTCTCAAGTGGAGCCCAGAAGATAAGGTCTCAGTTTCTACCACTATAGAAAAAAGTACCTACTGAATCTTTAGCCAGGTGCTCTGTTTCTGGTTCCCAATGGACATTATTTTCTCAAAGGTCAAAAGATCTTATTTGAGACAAGAAATCCCCACATGTCTCCCACATAAGATCATCTTAAACTATATCTGCTTTTCAGAACTGATTTTCCTTTATCTCCCCCCTCAAGCTGCCTGGGTAGTCTTTAATTTGCTCCTTCGAGCCTTTTTTTCAAGTGCTGAAGAGTTCCTTGTCTTGATTGTAGCCAGTACTTCTGCTTCTTACCATGATAATGGAAGGAGGATGGAAGGAGGATAATGGAGGAAAG